>NW_008688333.1:44375-48067 GCF_000695815.1 Acanthisitta chloris
ACTGAATCTCTTCCCAAGGTTTCCACTGATCCCTTCACGATGGCACCTCACAACCAATACAGCATCTCATTCTCTAAGCTACCTTCAACACTGCTGACTATTTTTCTCCCCCTCCCTCCCTATGTACATATCTATACCTCAGTCTTCACTCTCTCAACTACCCCTGAAGAGACAGAAGTCTTATCAGCTTTCATCCTACAGGACCTCTACATCCATTCTCAGGTAATTTCAAAAACATCACCTGACACCTCTAGGTTGCCAACTTTCAGATCTCTCACCTGTACAAACTAAGGTTTCAGCCTATTTCTAACAAGTTTTCCATGTACCTTGTTGTACATGCAAGCACAGAAGAAACTATCTCAACTCTCCTTACACACAGCACCCACGACTATCACCTGCCTGACATCCATTGCCTGGATCCAGCATTATGAACAGGCAATATTCACAATGAGTGCTTGCCTTTTGTGAAGGATTTGCCTCTGTCCTTCACAGCCTCATAAAAACACTGCTCTAAAAACCAGTTTTCTGGCCCACTTGGTCTGATGAGTTTCTTTGCTCCCTGCCAATATCTCCCTATGTGTCCTTAATTAAAGACAGGGTAGTCATCCTCAGTTACAAGGCTCCAGCCAATATGCTCTCCTGCTTAGGCTATAAGCTACCTGGAAGGAGAGCCAGATTTTACTGCCTTGTCTCATCATGTGTAGACCCTGGGGACCAGGCAGTACCTTGGTTTGGCAGGCCCCATGCTAACAGAAACTGGTAACCTGCAACACTGACTTACATTGCATGAGAAGGACACGCACCATTTTCACAAACCAATTTCAGCACTGAACCTAATAGGACACTTCTGGAACTGGACTTTGTTTTACACATACTCCCCTGCTAACCTACATTTATGACAGGAGAGACAGAGAGGTTCTGTTAATTAAAATGTTATCTTCCTTTTCTCCCTTTTGCCTAAGAATAAGAAAGTCATGGTGCATGCTGCACTTGCTAACCTCCCACCTTGCACTCACACTCCTGCTTAGTACCACAATAAGCACATGGAACTTGCTTTGCCACCCAGAGCGTTTCCTATCAAAGGGCAGTACTGCTTGTTTCAGTACATAATTAGCCTTTAGTACTCTAATGAATTAACTCTGCTCCACACAAGACCTGCACACTGACATGATTTTATTTTGCCCTGGAAGTTTTAACAGGGAAAATGCAGTGGTATCTGCTGGACAAAAAGAAAGAAAAAGTACATGTCTAGACAGCAATAAAGACTAGGAGAAAAGTGAACAAGATCTTACTAAGCCTTCTCAAAAAAGCCTTCACTGTTCTCTGTCACATATATCCAATATTCATCTACGAAATTTTTGTGTTGCTATTAATTTAGAGTCTGGTACAGAGCACTGCACAAACTAATATGCCCATATATATCAAGACAACTTCTTGCTCTGTAACACACAGCTCTATCAATACACACACTTGGAAAACCAGTCCACATGCACCTGACATATGACTGCATCCACACAGGCACCAAAAAGATAATCAAATTTTAATTAAAATCTACTCTCCCTTCGAGAAGGATCTGCGCTCCAACTTTCAGTTTCACAGTGTTTTCACCCCAAGCCCCAGTGCTGATTAGCATTACTAAAAATTGAGAGGAATCTGCACCAAGTAATGAAAATCAGTCTAGTCATTTTTACACACACAAAAATGTGTCTGAAAACACAGTCCACCTGATGATACACCCATGCATTAGCAGTTCCTTTTTTCCCTCCTTTAAGAACTTGAAATAACTACAACTACTACAGATTTCATTACTTTGGCCATGGCCCTTCCCTGTTCCATGCCCTGCAAGAAAGTGATTACAACCAACATCACCTGAAGTAAATGAAACTAACAGTCGACAGAAGTGAAAGGGGAAGGAAAGAACATGTGGGTATGTTTGTGTTGTGGGTATGTCCAAGAGCATATTCCAAATGTTTAATGAAAAAGAAACACAGTCAATTTTATATAACAAATCTCCTACCAACCATGTACATGAATCACTTTTAAAGATTAGTTGACACCGCATCAACAGAGACCGATTTAATCTCTGCACTGTCCTTTAAGGTGGTAGTGTAGACTCACAGGTTCCCTACCACCAAAGCCACCTGTTTGAGATGTAAAAACCTGGAGCATAACATACAGAGGAAAACATGCTCTGTGTTTGGGACTCTGTGAACATTTCTGATTCCTGGGCTCCCTCACCAGAATAAAAACACAGTAATATTAAAAGGAAAGGATCAAGTTACGTTCTTACAAGTGAAGAGATGTTGGCTATTTCTCAGGAGGAGCTCTGATCACAGAGTGATGGAAACAGAACAAGGCCCTATCCATGTTGTGAAGCTCCATTGGGCTGCCACACTTTCACCTGTGCTTTCTGAGTTTTGTTTCTGCTGAGGCTTCGTGGATAATTATTTAGCATCCCAGTTTACAGCAACTGTACTTGAGAGCTAAGGAGGCACCAAACCACAGGACAGAGAACAGACCAGAGCCAGACATGGAGGTAACAGTCTAAATTCTTAAACCAGCAAAGCATTTCTACAGCTACACTCGTACTTTCCCTCCTAACACCACCGAACCTTGGCTGAAGTACATTGGATAAAATCGGTTTCCGAGCCCCTACAAGATGTTAGTTTTAGGCTAAAAAACAGAACTTGTGACAAATTCATATACCCAAAAATGCATTTATAGAAGCCATCCACTGCCAAGACATTTCCAATTTCTTCCATGTGGAAAGGTCACAAGTTAGGGTCCAGAATTCCAGACTGCAGCCCAGAAATCCAAAGCGAGGCAGTACTTAAGGAATGAGAGACCAGACTTCTTAATTCTCCCTAAAAAACACCTAGATGGTATAAGAAAACATCACCAACAAGGTTTGTAAGTTTTTAACTGCGAAAAAAATAGTAAGTTATTCGACCAACTAGTTCAATAAGAGAAGAAATTAGAATTTAAATAACCATGTCTCACAAGTTATTAAGAACTGAATAGCCTCTAGCACTAGCCCTAGAGGCTGTGCTGCTAGTTGTTCAAGCAAAAGGAAAGCTGCTTTCTCAGTAACTCCTGAAGCTACATCTGTGTTTCCTTAAGATCTACCTTCACATCCACCCCATTTTCCTAGTCCAAATTACACATGACTCGGACTATGATCTGTCACTACATCCCCAAGCACCTGCCACTCTGTTCTCTGCTGGCAAGTTTAAAAGTAGGAGGCCCTGTTGTGATGAACTCCCCAAAACAGTTAAAAAAGCCTCCAGTCTTCAGAAAACTTAAGAAAACACCAGATTTACTTACAATTTCTACATGGCAATTCTGACTCTAAAAAAATGGCAAAGTTGAACAGTACAGCAAATACGTTGGCATCAGATATATCAGAAGCAATCAAGACCTGAAATACACTCTCAGAAGTAATTAAGACCTGAAATACGCTTGAAATACACCTGAAATACACATAAATCAAGACTTTGAATATCACTCACTAAAAAGGGCCAGGTATAAACACACCTAACACTTTACAACGCACGGTGTGAGCTCTCACTCCAGCCTGCTTACACATCAACTATCACACGCAGATGAAAAATAAATGAAATGAACCTGCACTGTGTTATTAACACTCAGAGTCCTCCCGCAGCTCAGTCCGTCCCCGCTCGGCTGTCAGGGGC
>NW_008688334.1:0-343 GCF_000695815.1 Acanthisitta chloris
CCCGCCCCCGTTGCCAGCGCCGGCTCCTTTGCCCGCACCTCTCCTCCCTTCAGGCGGTTCTTTCCAGGGACCAAAAAGTTAAGCTGCCCCCTCTCTCCCCCACCTGCCCCCATACGTACGCTGTGCATTTCCCCTTTTAACCTATTCTCCCTCTGCCTAATCCGAGTCCGTCCAGCCCCCTTTAAACTAGGTTGCCAAGCCGCTGTACCCTGCAACTCCCAAAACTTCTCTCTTTGCTGTGATTTATATTCTATACTAACAAAAAGGACAACAAAAATATACTGGATCCTCCTGTGGATGACTTCTTTTTTTTTTTAAATAATGCATTTCCTTCTTCCCCTTT
>NW_008688334.1:383-1289 GCF_000695815.1 Acanthisitta chloris
AGCAACCACTGCTCCTTTTGATGTTGTGGTACGCCGTGCGCATGCGCTTCACATTAGAATTACTGCACTGGCCAGAATAAGTTGGATCTCTTCTTCTCTTCACTGAAACACTAAATCATATCAAAAGCTAAAGGGATGCTGAGAGTCCGGAAAAAGGGTTACTTTGGGATTTGGTCATTCCCTTTGATAATAGCCGTGGTGTGTGCACAGAGGTAAGTGATGAAGGTATCTCTTTTCCTTTACTTTGAATTGCAGTGCATGCTGCTGCTGAGAGGGATGTACAGCTGGGGGCTGAGAAATCAGAAATAATGTAGTATTGCTCTTTTTTATTTTTTCTTTAGTGTCAATGACCCTAGTAATATGTCACTGGTAAAAGAGACCGTGGATAGACTGCTGAAAGGCTATGACATTCGCTTGAGGCCAGATTTTGGAGGTAATTTGACTGCTTTTGGATATGAGAGGTTGCATATCCGGGCTGTGTACCTTCGGTATGGGGGGGTTTCAAATGTGTTGTGGGTGCTGTTGCTTGGGGGGGGTGTTGCCATTTTCCCAAGCTCATCCAAAGTTAAGCCCATTGTTACTCAGTTTTCTTAGCACAGGATGCTCTTAATGCGATCACTTAAATCTCTTGCAAATTCGTAATCGGCCCCTCATTTTGTGTGTGTGTGCTGATACTTTCTAAACCTGTAATTAAACCCTCGTTTAGCTGGTTTGATCGAGATGCAAATCTCCCTCAAGTTTACCCAGCGTTTGTTCCTTTCAGCCTTAACGTGCCTGTGATCACAGTTACTATTTTTGAGTACAAGATGTGCTGTTAACCGGATACAAAAATGTCATTTAACCCCCTGCGTGCTCCTACTTCCAACTAGTTTGTTTATTTCGGACGCGGGCGCTGGGGGTGGCCCT
>NW_008688335.1:0-342 GCF_000695815.1 Acanthisitta chloris
CATCGATGGCAGGAAAGCCAACGTGAACCTGGCGTACCTGGGTGCCAAGCCGCGGATAATGCAGCCAGGTGAGGAAGCGGCCCCGAATGGCTTTTCTCTCTCCGTACCTCAGGTTTCTGAGGAGAGTAAAACTTTACAAAAGGTAGCGCTCGCTCTCCACTTTGCCGAAGTACATGCACAGTTGGGCGTGCTTCGGGTTTGGTTTTTAAATGCAGCGTGTAATAACTTTCTGGCTATTTCATACACGTGCCTTACCTAAAAACCAAAAGCGGTCAGAGATAAAATATCTGCAGTTACCCAGGAAGACTTCCACAGCTCAGACACTTCATTGGTTATTCCTGC
>NW_008688335.1:365-7499 GCF_000695815.1 Acanthisitta chloris
ATTGCAGGGTAAGATTGGCCTAGGAATGAATCGCTTCCAGTGTGTGCGGTCTTATTAATACAAACAATATCTTAATGCAAACTCCTCAAACAGATGGCAGCTATTATGCAGACTTTAAAATGAAATGGCTCTTCCTAAGACCACATCTGAGCCAATCTGATGTCCTAGCCACTTCCCAGACTGCTGCTTTGCAGCAAGAGCTAAAGGAGTGTGGTGTATGTGCACTTGAACAGAAGTGAAGTTGGGATTTGACCCCTGTGCTAAGTCCTCATGAGTAGAGATGGCTCAGATTTTAAGTCTGTAGAAAGTACACAAACACACTGATGAATAAGTGGCACGTAGTCCTTCAGAGGCTAGAGTAAGGGACCAGAATGGAGCACAAAGTAAAATGTGAATGAAAACCCTGTGCTTATTTAGAAAAAGGCATTCCCCTAAATACCTCTAGGAAACTGTGCACTTTACTGGTTCAAGTTCTGTACGTGTGTATTTGCACATTTTGCTTTCTGATTTTTGGTTCTACAGCCTTTCAGAAGTCACAGAAGGCTGTTAGTGAAGGCTCTTACTCTGCATTTGTGTGTGTGTATATATAGCATAAATAAGCGGCCAAAAGAACACCCATACAGAGAATGTGGTATGTTTCTGTTGGTAGGTTTTGCGTTTGGTGTCCAGCAGCTTCATCCAGCTCTCATACAGAGGCCTTTCGGGTAAGTCTGTTCAATGGGACCTCAAACAGGGGAGGAAAACCTTTTTTCTAAAAAAAAGGGAAGCAAAAGTATGATTGTTGAAGGCCTCTTGCAGTAGCATCTTTAAAACTGGCCAGCAATGCTGAAGTTCTCAGACTTATAAATGTATACCCGTAGATGCGCTCACCTTGTCGGTCATGTTCTAAATGCCGCAGCTGAGTCAAGTTGTGTGGGATGTGTCCCTTCCACCTAAGCAGTCCAGTCCCATATGACCCTATGATAAAACAAGGAGGTATGACTTGATGCAAGATTGCTGTGCCCCATTTCTCTTTTTTCAGCTTGACTCAATGTTATTTATCTCTTTCTAATCTGACAGGGATCGTTTACAGTTAAGATAACTGATCAGAAGGATATGATGATAAGAGGTGGAATAGTTCTGTTTGGAATTAAACTCTGTAACCAGTAGACTCAAACACAAACAAGCTAAAATGGTGATTAACGATGCATGTATGTTTTTTTCATATAGTCAATAGACCTCCGTGTGCTTTTTTTTTTTATTTATTACAGTAATGAAGTGGTGTTGATAGCTAAACTGTGTGCTTTTATTTAATTGAAAGAGCTGTAGTGAAAATTTTTGGGGGGGGTCTTTTTAATTTTGGTTTTGTTGTTGAGGAGTGACTTTGCCATGGGGAGCAAAGGGCCTTTTTTTTCCTTGCTTTCAAGCTGTAGCCTGTGACTTTTTTAACCATATTTTGTAGTGAGTGCTAAATTGTGTGACTTCTTGATTTTGAAGTAAATCAACGTATTGCTTGCATGTTCATAATTTTTTGAGGGGTTTGTTCTTGGGAGGGGTGTGGAGCTCCTTATTAACAATGTGCGTCCATTTGGACTTTCTAATTTGAGGGGTTTTTTTCCTTCAAGCTGTCTTTAATATGTAGTGCATTTCTCCTGTACTTGAGTATACTATTCCTGAGTAGATCTAACTCTTGCTTCTTGTAAGCATATAATTAGGAGGTGAAGTCTGCTTTAAGCTTTCCATAGTGTCACTTCACTAATGCACACTGACTGAGAAACTCATTGCAAAATAGTGCATTTTGCTAATTAATGGGTACGCTAACAAGAAAAGTAGAGAAAATGCGTCACAAATGTGTTTTGTTTATTTGACTAGAATAGCTTTAGAATATTGTACTTATCTGTTATTAAGCAACGATAGCTACTCCGTAGTTTGATTTGTCAAAACAGTAGGAAACAGTTCCTATCCTGAAAACCACAGGACAAAGTTTTCCTAGAAACTTCGCATAATTTTATAAGAGTGTTGATTCTTCTGAGACACATGGGGAGGCTGTGAAAAACTTTGGGTCTTTTTTTTTTTCCTTCTTATGATTTTCCTCTACTGTATTTTGCTCACTTCTTTGAAGTGTGAGGAGATGACAGTGTGTATGCAGTGATAAGCGTATGATGCCTATGCTAAGGTAGGCAGGAGGCAGAACGCCTGGTCTCCAGAGCTGGTGCAACACTTGTTGCAAAGAGGAACTAGTGGATTGCACAGGGATCAGCCATGGAAAGACTGAGCATTTGCTGAGCACAACAGAAAAGAAGAACCTATGGCAACCCCTTGCTTAAAGGGATTTTTTTAAAGGATTGCTGTGCAAATATAGGGTTCTTTCTTTCTTTCCTTACCCAGAGCCAACATTAGGTCAGGGAAATCTTTCCAGCAGTCTGAGTAAGGTTTTATTTCTAATGCAGTGTACATCTGAAGAAAAGGAATGATGGTTGCAGGGTCATAGATATATTTGAAATTGGTCATTATGATCCTTGGCTTTTCCCTTTCGTTACTATGTGCAAACAACAGGGATTACTAATCCTGCTGCCTCCTCAAAATTTCCAGTGACCTGTACCTTTACTAAAGTATGTAGTTCAGATTAAGAAGAACACCACTCATTAGGATGAATGAACACCTTCATTCACTGTATTCCTTGACAGTAAGAGGGGATGTTTCAGTGCTTACTTGAATCTACTTCTGTTGAAGAGCTCACTCTCAGAGGTTGCTGCATGGATTGCACTGAAATATATGGTCACCTTGAAGTCTTTCTTCTTCCCGATCAATTACACTTTTTAAGTACACTTTACTAATATGCTGAGTGAAATGGATCATAGTGGTGATTCACTACCAATACTGTGCTAATCCATACACAAAAGCTTCAGTCATTTTGTGGTTGACTTTTTTTTTCCTAACAGAGTGCAAATTAGTGAGATGCTGCTGTATTTTGGTACGACCAGCAGTGTTTTGATATGGTTTTCCCACCTATCAAGCCATAAACTGAAAATAATTGGATTACATTACTTTACTGAGAAGATGCAGAAGTTCAATATTCTGACTTAAGTACAACATTACTGTGGTGGAAGGAGCCAGAAACTAGATTAGCTTCAATGTATGACGCATTTAAAATGCAGGGATTTTTTTCTTTATTCAGTGCTGCAGAGATCAGTTCATTCACCAAGTAACACTTGTCCCTGCTTTTTAGATTCAGCATCTATCTTACTGTTCGTGTGTTTTATAGAAACTTGTTTGATCACAAGACTTGTTATTTATACAGTTTTGTTTTAAGGATTGTTTATTAAAATACTATCTCTGAATTCAATAGGAATTTATCAAGGGGGGAGATGACTTGGCTTCCTAAGACAGCTTTTCTTGGTTTGCTTATGTAATTTTTACTTTAAAATTGATGGGAAACTCTGTGGCTATACAGAGGTATTAGTGTAGGACCTAACTGTTGTAGCTATTTTGCTCCTTTATTTTCTGTCTAAAACTTGTACTTTGATCAAAATGAAAACATTCCCACTGTTTTCAGTAAGACCACAGTTAAATTCAAAGTTACTAAGTTCTTATCAAATGGTTAGTTGATGCTGCCTGCTTGATACTATTTTCCAAGTGTTAGGAAATTCTGCCTTTCGTAAGAGAGAAGGAAAAGCCCCCTCTTCAGTTTATGATGAAGAGACCTATGTAATACTAGACTATGGATAATCTGAAAAGTGGGAATGAAGCTGGAACTGTCAGAAGTTGACCTGCTGTTATGTCCTCTTGATGGCTATCAGACACAAATTTAAAAGGAAGCATGTTAAGTGTCTTGTATGTCTTAAGGTTTACTTAATCTGTTTCTGCTATAAGGAAAGCTGTGTATTGGTGTAAATCTGCTCTTAAATTATGCTTACAAAACCATGTGATGCCATGCAAGGGCCAAAGCAAAACATTTTGTTCAAAGTGAAATACCTACTTTGACAAGAATTAAATACTGAGAGTCAAAGATGTGCTGCTACTGCAGAATGTCTGTATACCACATCTCTCTGCATTAGTCTAAAAAGTCCCTTCTTTCCTTTGAAACAATGAGCTTTCACTTTATTATTGCTTATAGGATTACTTTTGAGGTCTTAGTTAAACGTAAATCTTCTGTTACAACACAATGAAGGTCTTAAGGCATATGGCAGGGCTGTATGTCATCGAATCTTGAGTATCTCAAAGCTGCAGTTCCTGCTAAACGTGCCTTCCCTTTTCCTTTATTGCAAAAGCGTAAAACAGTAAATATACGTTCCAAAATGAAAACTACTGCCAGGAAAGAGAGCTTAAGACGTGCATTTCTCACACTATTATTCTCAAAAAAGTAAAGCAGCAGCTTTTATTTAAAATTAAGGATACTAAGGATTTCCAGCGTAACTGGGAATTGCTTTTTCAGCTTTTGACCTGGCAGAGCATGAAAAGCAGTTGGGTTCTGAATGGCTGAGATCTTCATGTCCTGGCTCTGCAGTAGGTAGAAATTTACTTTGGCCATATAAAGCCATTTTACTCGACTCAAAACAGTTGTAGCATGACAGATGATCAAAAATAGCCCCACTGCAGCTTATGCTGTCAATCATCATGTGTGAAATGGCATGGTGGAGAGGAGCCTGCACGGGGTTTATGTTTATTGTAGGGTAAGATGTGGCAAACAGATAGTGTTTCATAACTTCACCACCTGTTAGTTTCTTGGCTTAAATAAACCAAGTCACAAGAGTTTAAGTGGAAGCACATGTATCTTTCTGTCTTGTTCAAGGATATGGCTGAGTGTCCTAATGTCTTCAGAAAATCTGAGTAACACCAGTTCAAGTCAACACAAGCAGCCTGATAAGCTTTGCTTACTGTCTCTTCTGTTAGAACTACTCTCATGATTTCATAAGTACTGTATGTAAAGATTCCTTTGGTGTGGTGTTAAGTGGATTCCTCATGATGCAGAGGAGGCTCTTGGTGACCTCACATTTGGTCTTATAACTCTTTCCTTAATACTTAAAATACATGGTGTTATATTTATTAGGATTGTACTTGGTTGGCGACCAACACAAAGTGCTTGTTTATGCTCATCCAATTTGTATGGAGAGCTCAGGTAATAATGTGTATTTAAATGCACAGAGCCAGCTTAAGTATGCTTCAAATGCACTTCTGGCTAATCACTTCATAAATTAGGTGAGTGTTAAAAACCCAACTTATGGTTTTGTTTTATGTTTTCTTTTCCTTTCCAATCCCTCCTTATTTGTCACCTTTTTTTTTTCCCCATTTCTCTTTCACACATTAGGAAATTAATTTCATTGACATGTTGGGTTTTTATGATTGTGGTGTTCATGTCTTAAACATGGCAACTGAACTCTGCTAGTATTCTCTCTGCTAGTATTCCTATTCAATCAACCGAACTCTTTTTTTCATAAAAAAGAAAACTAGGCAGTTCTAAAGCCTAACACTTTTTTAAACTATGTTTTGCTATGATTCCAGCTGACAGTGTTCCCGTCTGACTGAAATGCTTCCTTGTTGACCACTTCACTATATCTTGAATATATATTTTTAAAATGAAACAAAAGAACCCCAATAAACTGTTTCCATTAAATCTTAAAATTGGAGAAAAAAGGACAGTTTTCACCACTGCCATTTGCATCTGTGCTTAAAGTATTCTAAAAGGTTGGTGCAGTCTTGAGAATTGTCTGCAAGGGTAAAGTTCAGTATGAAATAGTAGTAAATCTGCATAAGCAGTTTTCCATGGATTTATAAAGAGTCGCGGGCTGGAAAGGAGTTGCATATATAAAGGACTTCTCTGTGGAAATCCAGACACAAGACAGGGTTATGAATGTAAAATGAGAATTATAGAGTATATTGTCTTTATAAACCATCTTATATGATAAACACAACTATGAGATTAACTTGTATGTGCATTTGTGTGTTAAGACAATGATATGACCAATTCTCAAAACTGAAGGGCTAAGTAAACAAGGCAAGGAAGCAAGTTTTGTGACTTGTAGAAGATGGGAAAGGGTGTACTGATCCGTTCAGAATGGTTATTTCTTAAGCTGTAAATTTGTGCTTTTTTTGCTTTTGTTAAGCACCAGATCTATTTAGACTTAATCTTATGCCCACATCCCAAAAAACTCTATGCTGTATGTCTTGCATAGAAATAAACAAGCTGGCACAAAACAGGACATCAGTGACCTGATAATCAAACAGGTTTGACCCTTGTGTCCTTACAAACTTTTATAAAAGTGTGATGCACATGTACTTAGGAGTCACTGTTATGGATTTTAATAGCATCTATGTAGCTTCCCCTCAATGGCCTCTTGTGACGGAGTGAGCTGCACTATCGTTCG
Source organism: Acanthisitta chloris (assembly GCF_000695815.1). Taxonomy (NCBI): domain Eukaryota; kingdom Metazoa; phylum Chordata; class Aves; order Passeriformes; family Acanthisittidae; genus Acanthisitta; species Acanthisitta chloris. The sequence continues at coordinate 6,710 of NW_008688335.1, forward strand.
TTTGGAAAGTGTGATTCTTGCTGTGTTTACCACACTTGTGAACTCTATTTAAACTCCTTTGTCGCCTGTGTTGGTTTTTTTTCTTATTTTTAATAAGGGTGACTGAGGTTGCAGAGAAATTAATGTGTGCTGAGTCTGCATAGCAACTTAAGTAGGGTTGCCACAATATGCTCTTTTCTCCCCTCCCCAAGAAGACTTTGCATAAAGTCAGCGTTCAAACATTTTGTTGCCTTATTGGCTATTATAAAACTCATTATAGTGCTGCTGTTAAACCACTCAGTTACTAATAATAAAAGTATTGCAGGAAATAATTTTACTAAGAGTCGAGTAGTTAAGTGAGAAGCAGGGTAATAAAAATGACTTACAGGTGATTTGAGAAACAAGCACTGCAATTTTCCAGATGGAATAATCAAGCTTAGTCCTTCAGAGTTGTCTTAAAACTGACATCAGTAATGCTGGTCCTTCTAAAGATTTTAACGGCATTAAAGATATTATCCTCAAGCAACACTGAATACTCTGATTTCGCTCAGCTCTATCGCTGCGCTTTGGAGCAAAGCATCTCTTCGGGCCAGTGAACTGATAATTGGTCCATTGAGTCTAGTTATTGTGGCAACCCTATGCACATAACAACAACTAAATTGAGTTTGTTTTAGTTCGGAGTATGGATATGACACTTAGGCGCTGACTCGCGTACCGACTCTAACTCCCTCTCCCATCTTTCAACAGGATACCCGCTCACTATGTCTATCCACAGGCTTTCGTGCAGCCCGGAGTGGTAATTCCGCACGTC
>NW_008688336.1:0-17086 GCF_000695815.1 Acanthisitta chloris
ATATCTTTTTTCCTTCTAAAAATGAAATATTCTTGTTAATGGAGTTTATGCTTCTTGGAGTTTTAAGACTCAAAACTCCTTAAAGAGGGAATACAAAGTCTACAGTTCAGCAGAAGTAGTAAGCAATGTCAGAAATGGAGAGGCAATGGAAATCCAAGTGTCAAGGGCTTCTTAAACCACACATATAATGCATTTGGTGGATGCCTGGAGTTCTCATCCTGACTTTCCTATCTGGAAAGCAGAACAGAGTTATTCCACAGTTGCACTTTCTGCTGCCATATTGAAATCTCGTTAGTGCTTAGCACTCCCCTGTGTGGCTGGAGAGCCTGTGGGCACAACAGGACTTTGTGCACACACTGTGCCTCTAGTTGTTAAAAATCAGTGGACATGGGCATGGAAATAGCCCGTTTTGGCCAGATAAGGATGTGTCTCTGGAATTCAGAACTCTTGAGTATTTTGTAATTGCATGTGTCAACAAAATCCCAGGAATATCTGCGTAATTGATTTTTTTTGCCTCGTGCATAGCAGCACAGGCCTTTCCCCTCTGACAAGGCAACCCTCCATCAGCTCCAAATCAAAAGGAAAGGTGAAACATGTCCGTGAAAATCAAGGTGATAACTAACATCTGAAGTGCAGGCTAAGCTGGGCCACATGGACTGTGTTAAAGCTGTTCCTGGGCAACAGCAGTTCTGCTCTTCCTTCTGATATCCATAAGGAACAGATAAGAGAAAGGATGTCTTAAAGGGTAACTGGGAATTTTGAGCTAACAAAACTGGGGATTCAGTCTGGGAAGTTTCACAGCATACACATGCCATCAGACATGACTTCATTTCCAGTGAAAGGTTCAGCTTTCTCATCTGTAACAAAGAATGCTGCAGTTCCAACAGGAAGGGATTTGTTCCCTGGTAACAGCATGCACTGGAGTGATAGATGTAATTTTTTTTTCCTTAATAGATACCCCGAGGGCATTAGAAGCCTCAGTAGTTTGTGGTTTTCAGCTCTTGAATAGGGAAGAGAAGGAAACTAGCCTAATACAGGTCAGATGACAAGCACCAATTCTTTAATATATCCAAGGATGAGATTTGGTTAATCTTCCCAGAGGCAAAAAAAAGTGAAGTTGTTGGTTGGGTGGGGTTTTAAAGATTTGTCTAGTGTTGAAGACTTTAGCGTATTAATAAACTGTTAATTGATAGTGTGCTAACATAACTGTTGGAGAACTGCTACTTTTCACAAAAGTACAAAGCAGAATATGGATATTCCTTCTGGGTGCTGGTATTTTATTTCCCTTTCTCTCTGTTAAATGGAACCTCCTGTTAGAGCTCCAATTGCAAAAGGAAGCATGGGTACAATAAAGATTTTATGGTGACAGTAGAGATTCTGTACAGGAAAGATGTTTTTTAAAAGTAAATCTCCATGCCAATATGCAAGTTTCATTTATTTCAGTCATGTCACAGATTTGGCTTGTATTAGGATCACTGGTGATCCATTTGAGATATTTTGAGGCTAGAGGAAAATGTGATTGTCATTGAGGGAGCACTTAGATACTGAGAGTTAAATAATAATTTGATTCCTCCCTGTCAATTTAATCATATGCTTCAGTGCTTTCTGGCAATACTGCTATGAAGGTATTCTTGGAATATGTTGAGTTGGAGCTGTCTATTGGGATACAAGAAGAGTAGTCTCATGGAAGGTTGCTAGGTAATGGAACAAGCAGAGGTTCACTAAGATGCTAAGGGTTAAACCCAAGAAATCTTCAAATAGGAGATAGGCAAACTAATCCAGACTATGAAATTAACTCCTGTCAAATGTTTGTGTCTGCAGGTTGAAAATTCCACCCTGAATTCTCAAAGCACATCCCTGATGAATCAGAATGCCCAGCTGTTGATCCAGCAGTCTGCTCTGGAGAACGAGAACGAGTGTGTGCTGAAGGAGCGTGAGGACCTGAAGTCGTTGTACGAGGCTCTCCTCAAGGACCACGAGAAACTGGAGCACCTGCACGAGCGCCAGGCTGCAGAGTATGAGTCCCTGATTGCTAAACATGGAACCCTGAAATCTGCCCACAAAAATCTGGAGGTGGAGCATAAGGACTTGGAGGATAGGTAAATACTGACTGCATGGAGAAAATGAGAGTCTGTGATTCCAAGGAAAATCTAATGACTATGAGTTAAATCAGCATTACTTAAAACGTGAAGATTTAAAACTTTGAAAGGTCAATGTTCCATAAAACTTCCTTATTTTTTTGTCATTTCACAAAAAGAAACTTCAGTATTTTATCTTTGTTTGCAGGTACAATCAGTTGCTCAAACAGAAAGTGCAACTGGAGGAACTGGAGAAAGTTCTCAAGATAGAACAGGAGAAGATGTTGCAGCAAAGTGAAAAACATGAAACCGTGGCAGCAGAATATAAAAAACTTCGTGATGAAAATGAAAGGTAAAATACAAGTCTGGTGTGTGTTAGTAGAGCTCTGAGCATGTGCCAGTATAGTCTAAACAAGAGTTGTGTTCTCTCACAGTGCTTAACACCTGATGTTGCAATTCAGGACATGCATGATCCCACAAAAATAATTACCATGTCCTGAGGGTGTGTGTGGGACAAAGGGATATGGCAGGGCCCAGGAGGGGCAAAGGGAGCCCAGGAATCAATATATGCGACCTCAAAGATGGCTGAAGTTTGGATCATTCCTATTTAGTTACTGTTTAGTGTTGGTAAGAAATCCTGGCTGTTCTGCACGATTCTTTTCTTTGGAAGAGTGGGATCATAAAGCTAGTTGTGATTTAGAGATCCTGCTTTATATTTGTACGTGGAGAGAACCCAGAGTGTTTGGCTTAAAGACAGAACACAATTCTAGGAAAATTAAACTGGGATGACTTACCTATATGTGATAGTGGCATTTGTGTATGTGTTTTGTGGAGTGGTGTAGAGCCTTGGAGATGTTTCAGAGGGATTGTGGATAACCTACATTTCCACCTGCATGTATTCTTTGATGGTGTCTTTTAATCCCAGGCTCGCTCATACATATAGTCAGCTCTTGAGAGAGAATGAAGTGCTTCAAACTGACCATAAGAATTTGAAAACACTGTTGAACAATTCTAAACTGGAGCAAACACGATTGGAAGCTGAGTTTTCTAAACTCAAAGAACAATACCAGCAACTGGATATTACATCAACAAAATTAAATAATCAGTGTGAGGTAGGTGGGAATTATGCTGTTTGTCATGGCTGGTGTCATTGGAATATTTATATTAGTGTGGTTGTAGATCTGTAAAATCATATGTAGTGTTTGAGAGTTAGTCATTTGGTTTGTAGATAATGAAGTGGGTCCAAAGACTAATTAATTTGCCTGTTGTACAGGCAGTACAAAAATTGGGGTTCATGATAGGTAAACTGGTTTAAGTTAGTTAGATCATTAAAGAGGCCTTTTCTGGTTAATTGTGATTTAGGTTTCTGTTTGATTTGACTCAGAATCCCTTTGTAGACCTAATTTTTCTTGCTAATCTCATTATCTGTATGTCACATACGCTCACATGTGTATGTTTCACCTATTTTAACAGCTGCTTAGTCAGCTTAAAGGAAACCTGGAGGAGGAGAACAGACATCTACTAGATCAAATTCAGACTTTAATGCTGCAGAATAGAACCTTACTCGAGCAGAATATGGAAAGCAAGGATCTCTTCCATGTGGAGCAAAGGCAGTACATGTGAGTTTGGCAGACAATCAGATCACTTAGATTAGGTCAATGACAGTAATACCTATTGGGGTTTTTTTAAAGCATTTGTTTTATATATAAATTATTACATGTGCAACTTCTGAAATGTTTCTTTTTAAAATCAGCATTGAAATTATAAATGCAAAGCAGATAAACCACGGACATTATAGTTCTAAAGGATCAGTGAAACTGTTCATTATTGCTGATGCATATGAGCAATAAAAATGTTATTTATTCTTCATTCTACTACTAGCAAAGCCGTAATCTGTAAACTTTTTTATTGAATTTGAGAGAAAATGTGCTCCTCTAAATGGTTCTGTGAGAGCACTTCCTTATTTAAAGAGAAGAATCTGTTGTGCAGTAAAGGCGAATGGAAACTCTTTCAGTTTTATACCATAAAGTTAAACCTAAGACTACTTGTTTGCTGTCTCTTGCTTTTTCAATAAGAAACAAGTGTTGTGTAAGAGTTCCTCATGAAAGGTGACAACTTTGAGATAGCAGATCCCCAGAAGAACATGCTGGCCACGCATTCTGTACGTGGTTTTGAAGCATAACTTATCACTGGTTTCTGTTTGCAGTGACAAGCTAAATGAATTAAGGCGACAGAAGGAAAAATTGGAGGAGAAGATAATGGATCAGTATAAATTTTATGAGCCATCTCCACCAAGAAGGTACTAATGAACATGATAGAAAAGTAAACACAACTCCCAAGACATGACATACCTATTCTGTACAAGCTGAAAATTGAGATTTCATTGTATTCGGGGGAGCAGAATCACGTCTGGATTTTGCTTACAAGTTAGGAAATGGCTGAAGGCATAAATGTGTTATAAATGCAATAAATATGTTGTGTTATTAATAACAGAAGAGGCAACTGGATTACTCTGAAGATGAGGAAGCTGATCAAGTCCAAGAAGGATGGTAACCGCGAGCGTTTGAAGTCTGTGACCCTCACGCCCACGCGCTCGGAATCCAGCGAAGGCTTTCTGCAGCTGCCCCACCAGGACAGCCAGGATAGCTCCTCGGTGGGCTCAAACTCCCTGGAAGATGGCCAGACCTTGGGGACCAAAAAGAGTAGTAGTGAGTACTGCAAACCATTTTTTCCTGTTGATAAACCTTGGCTGAATGTCTTTTTTGTACCATTAGAAATTAAGAGGTGCTGGAAAATATGATGAGTTAGTATTTTTTAGTCTTTCGGAGTGAAGCCTGAATTAATTTATTAAGGACAGATTTAGACTGACTTCTTGCAAACTCCCTTGAGTGTTTGGGCAGGAACTAGTTTTTAGCATTTTTGTAGCTCTAAATATAAATGTTAAAACATGTTTACAGTGCTTGGGTACGATGTAGCAGGCACTGTCACTGGGTCAGGCCGGCAAGATTTTGGATAGATGTCACATGTCACCACTACTACCTTTTTTGTTTCTCCCTCTTGTCCCAGCATGAATGTTTTCCCCTTGTCTTGGAAGTGTTTTCCAAGCTGTAGCTGTGCTAACGTCCTTGGGTTGCTAAAAACACCTTCTGTCTGAAGGTGTCCTCCAGCATCTCACAGAAACAGTGATGAAAAATGTTCTTAATATTTGAATATGCAATGGGAAGAGTTAATGTAGAGACACAGCCTGTTAAAAAGATGGGAATTGTTCCTGACCCTAAAATTAGAGTGAAGTGTCTCAGAGGGAGACTGGGGCGGGTTACAGAGGTGTGGATAGATGGAATATTCCAGACACAATTTGCTAAGCTTGGAACAGCCCAATAATCCTCACATTAGGGTGCTCATGGTATAAAAAGACAGATTCTGTTTACTATCTATCATTTTTTGTTATCCACTTATGGCATAAATCATAACCTGCCCAGTTTCTCACAAGCTGAGAACTTATCTTACAGCCAAGCTATCAGGATGTAATGATTCCATTTGATAATTACGCGCCAAAAGCATTTTGGCTGTGCATGTAAAAGCATCAGAATACATGTGCATTAACAGTCACTTCCAGTCTTTGCAGTACTAGTTTTGAATTTGCGTTTCAAAAGGCAGCAGATAATTTTCTGGGATTTGTGCCAGCTGTGAATTTGCTGTGTAAGAAATTATTAAAGTCATGATGATGTTGGGTTTTTTCCTTCTGTGCTTTTTGCAGAAGCTTAGTCAAACTCAAAAACATCAAAAATGCTATTTCAGGGAAACTTAAAATCAGATTTGTGAGTATTTTTTTAATAACTGAAGAAAATAGTATGCTCAAGACTACATTTTAGCACTTCTCTTGCTAACTTGTCACTTTGGGAAGCTCAGTGTTTCTCTGTGTAAGGTTCAAAACAGATACTTTTGAACTTTAAAAAAAAAAGCAACTGTTGCTTTTACATTCCAACTGTGAGTAGTGTGGAGTTTCAGGAGTGACTGAAGCTGTGGTGGATGTGTTTGCCAGTGTGTTGGTTGGAATCAGGAGTGTGCACGCTGTGGTTCAGACCATCTGCATCTGTGTCAGCAATGTCATGTTCTGGAAGGGCTTTTTATGTGACAGTTTTCTTTGCATGATACCTGGGACCTTGTAGTGTGCAGTTACCCTCCTGGGGGAGCCATGGCTGAAGTTACAGTGGCTGATCCTCAAAAGAGGTTTGAAGCTGTTCAGACCTCATTAATTTTCTACTCCATGGACCTTGTTCATGTTCCCCTTAATCCCAGTGTATTTATCCACAAACTGGAAGGGCTGATCTAATTCTGGATCCTAACCTTCCTCCATTACACACGTTGCCACGGAAACCTCAGTTTTTGCTAGAATTGGGATGCATTATGTGCCAATTCAGCACTGACAAGCTTGCTGAGACAGTTCTGTCTCACAAAGTAAAGAGAATATCTCAGTGTGACAAGCCCTGGTGATGGTGCACATTTTGCAGTCTATTTCTTCTGCTCCTAGAATGACTGTAAATCCTAAATACCAGGATACTGTGGGTCCTTTCTTTTCTGTAAGAAGCGGTTTGGCAGTAGCAGCTTGCACTGAAAGAAGCTACAAGAAAGAGAAAACGTGTGAGTTGCCTCCTGCCTGTGCAAACACTCAGGTATTGTAGCTCTCCACACTGGCTGAAGGCAGTTCTGGGTGAGGGAAGAGACGGGTCCTGTTCCATCCTGACCTCCAGCGGCTGGGAAAGGAGATGGTTCCAGCGGGAACTGCTGAGGTGAAGTGTCCTGCATGTCCCTCGGGAGGCAGGAGAAGGCAGCTTACCTTCCCCGGCACAAACCAGTGGTGTTCTCCCAAGCTGGTGTCCAAGACATCTAGGGTTCCTATCCCACATCCCCATTGGAGATACTGATTCCAAAATTAATTACCCTGCTGCTACCACTACTGATAAAGAGATTTGCTGTGTGAACTTTGTAGATTTTCCTCTTTTGAAGGTGTTGGTGGAGACTTTTCCTAACACAGGCTACATTCTCATGCAAATTTTTTCAAGAGACCTGTTATCTCACAGGTTCTTGGCACAAAAATCAGGTTACCCTGTTCTGCATGGAAAACAGCAGCTGAGGTCTCACAGCGTGCCCAAAGCCCCTTTCTGATCCCAGAGGTCCTCTGGGAATGAGGAGGAGCCTGGATGGCTGTTGCTGTCCACAGCACAGGTTAAACATGCAGGCAGTGTGGGGGCTGTGTGCTCCTGACTGCAGGGTTTGACCTTTGCTTCTCATACTTGTATTCACTTGCTGGAAGTACAGCCTCCTTCTTCCCAGCCACTGACCACACGTATTTATTGAGCACTTCTAATGATCAGGTGAGTATCATGGATTTGACACCTGCTCTGTACAGAGCTTTTCTTGTCAGCATGGGACACCATTCTCACCTTTTCCATAGAAAGCCTGAGGCAGGCAAGGGGGATTTTTGTTTCCTGTGGAGAAAATTCCTTTCTTCTATTTTAGCTGTTTCAAGTGATTGCCAATGTCCCAAGGAATTAGGGCTATTAGTAAGCTGTCGTCTTTAATAGTGCACCAGTAGCAGACACATGATCATAGTGGAAGTAAAAGAAATCTATTGGGCTCCATTTTCTACTGCCAGAACATTAAGAACATGTCTGGCTCAGATTTTCTTTGTGCTTGAACAAAATGATTTGAGGATTTTAATACTGTCCATACAAAATTGCCCAGAGGGTTTCTGGCAAGCAGCAGGAAGAGGGCTGCAAAGTAGGAAATTTCCTGATCAGGGGAGGAATTCTGCAGTACTCATCATTCATTCTCAGCTCAGAAGGCAGAAGTATTTCATAGAATGCTGAAATGAGAAAGAATAGGTAATTTCTGCTGTAGCTCTGCCATTCCAGATTACTTGCAGGACATTGCTTTAGTTACATTCCATGCAGACATTAGTCACACAGTTCCCCCTTCCAAGCAGGTTGCATTTTTCTAAAGGCCAAGTTTTGATGCACAATTTCCAGGACATCAGTAGTTGCAGGGATGTTTCCTGGTGGGTACAGTTGCTGAGAGCCATAAATCAGCCCTTTGGGAGGTGATCTGTGGTAATGGACAAGGAGGACAAGACTCAAGTGATTCTTCAACATCCTGATTACTTTCTAATAAGATTGGGGACTTTTAATTAAGAGAGGTCAGTTATCTTGTCTATAAAGGGTTATAGAGGGATGAGTTGTCTTTAAAGTATTTTATAAGTTGCAGAAGAACAGTGTCATCTTGATGACAAAAAGCAGAACTAGAACAGAATGACCTCAGTGGTTAGACTTGTAAACCTCTTCTTCTGGGTGCAGACACAGGATGAGCTGATGGAGAAGGAGATGCCTTTCTCTCTCAGGATAGCTCATGTGCACTTGTAAATGTGTATGTATATATGCACTGCTCTGTTGGATAGAAACTGCTGTGTGCCAAGCTGCTGGGTGAGCAGGAAACATGGCCCAAAAGTGGCTTCGGAGAGAGCAAACAAGCTGAGCATGGCCTGACAGCCCAGGCTAACACTGCTGTCACCTCTGCATTAATCAGAACTTTTGGGCTGTTCCATTGTGTGTTTCTCCCTGGATCTCTACATGCCAGTTGTTTGCATGTGGCTCCGATGTGCTTGGCAGTCAGCCCCAGACTGAGCTGGTGCTTCCAAAGGCAGATGTCTGCCAGTCAGCAGTTCCTAATGCACAGTAGCTGACTCTAAGGACAAGATTAACTCATGACTTCCCCCTCCTCCATCTTTTAATACTATTTGTAATTTTAACTCTGTTTCCTGGTAGTATCTCAGTTTTCTTTGGGCCCTCCCAAATTGTTGCAGCAACACTCACATTTGGATTTTCTTTTGCTGCTTTTTTTTCTTCTTTTGGTATTTTTTTAGCTAAAAATTTGCACACATGAAGCAGATTATTGTGGTGAAATACTAAGATCACTGCACACAGTCCATTGAACAGAAGGCAAATGTGGGTTTTCTACAAGACAGTAGATAACCAAAATTATTATTGAGCCAAAATGCAAGAGCTCAAGACTGATAATAGATTGTGTATTCCTAGAGATGCAGGGCAAAGCAGGTTATTAACCTCAAAAAATAATGATGTGAACATACTTTAAAGTAGAAGTTGTACTTAGAATTGCTTTCATTTTAAGCCTTTTTTTCTTTGCATTTTCCTTTCTATTCAAGAAATGATATTTTTCCTAGTCAGAATTAAAAAATGGTCAGTTTCTGTAAGTCACTTGCAAAGAAGTTACATAAATTTTTTTTCAAGAGCTTCAGACTGTATTACACTCTTCACCATTATTTTCAGTGCATTTCTGAGTATATGAAAGTTTTCATAGCCTAGTTTTCATAGTTCTCATATTTCAGTGTAGTTTCCATATTTCATTATCACCCAGAAGCATGAGAATGATAGCTTTTAGCATAGCATACATAGCTTAAACTCGAGACATTCATTTCTGTCCTTAGTTTCAACATTTAACTTCCATCTGTTCTTCTCCCCTTTTTTCTTTCATTTCCCTGTTTCCGTTTTTCCTCATGCTATGACATAAAAGTGGTTGCACTGAAAAGACTGCCCTTTTTGAGGAACAGACCGAAGGAAAAAGACAAAATGAAGGCCTTCTACCGTCGCTCCATGTGTAAGACTTTATGACAGTTCAGCTTCTTCTCAATGGCTACACTTGGCTTCCGTTACTAATTTTTCACTAACCTCTCCCTGGACTGCGCTGTATTTTTCCTCCTCTTTTGCAACGTGCAAGTCCTGCTGCGGTACAAGGAGCTGGAGCTTTCTTTGGACTTTTTTTTTTCCTTTTTTTTTTTTTTTTTAAAAAGCCTTGTCACTGAATACTTTATATATGTGCACATGTACACACACACGCACACATCTCCGCGCGTTCCCCGGCACGTGCACATCAATATAATCTATTCAGTGCATTGTGATTGCATATATTTGTATACATAGTTGTCTATATACACATGGCCCTATGTGTATATAAATTTACAGTGCACTCTGTTAACAGAAATAGTTTTGAATGACACGTTTCATAAGCCTTTTGTTAAGAAATCACTGTGAATTAATTTTTTTTTTGTTTAAAGCAAGAAAAAAAAGGGAATTGCACTGTATGGTGGTCTGTCACTCTGCAAGTATTCATCAGTTCTCGTTGCCAAAATGTATTGATTTCTTTTGTTTCGTTTTATTTTATAATGAGGGGTGGACAGTTATCTCGAGTTTGGGGAAGTAAAGGTGAATATCATCAGATGTGGTATTTTTCAGATCCTTTCTCTGTTACGCTGTAAACCCCAGTCTGCCTGCAGTAACCTGCACTGTACAAGGATCCCGTATCATTGGTGGCACTCGATTGTATGAGCACCTTTGCCCATTCTATCCTTGTTCATCCCATTTGCTCGTGGCAAACAGTCTAACACGCCCATGGCAGCGCACGCATGGCCATCGCCCTAATCACGCCAGTTCTGAGCACCACACTGAGCTGGGAGAAGCTTCTGCCTCACCCACTTGCCATTCACTGAGTTGATTGCATGTCATAACGCGGATGATGTGTTGTACCTGCCAGTCTGCAGTCGCTTTAATGCTTAGAAAACTGTCAAACCTTTTGCAATGCAAAATAAGAACTGGAGCAGATACATTGCCCACGCTGATCATTTGCTTTCATTTGCATCCCAGCCATGAATGACCTGGTGCAGTCCATGGTCCTGGCAGGAGGACAATGGACAGGTAGTTCTGAGCATCTGGAGGGTCCTGATGATATATCCACGGGTAAAAGGAGGAAGGAATTGGGAGCTATGGCCTTCTCTACTACAGCTATCAACTTTGCCACTATCAACTCCTCCACAGGCTTCAGATCCAAGCAGTTGCTAAATAATAAAGGTATAGGTAGAAGCTTTTTGCACTGTGATGTGACTATGTGTATATTGGTTTTACTTATATTTTAAGTTTTTCGACAAAAAGAAACCTTAATAATTGAGTTGCAGTGCTAAGATAATGGATAGGTTTAATAACTGCAGTTATAAAATGTTTCAGAGTTTTTCCTGCAGAATGTTACCGAAGTAAAAGTGAACTGTTTTGAAAAATATTTTAGTGTGTTTTATCAATAATAAGTATTTCAATAATCTTTTTGTTTTATTTTACATCTTGTGTTATGTCTCTGTGTACAGATACTACATCCTTTGAAGATGTAAGTCCACAAGGTATTAGTGATGATTCTAGTACAGGATCAAGAGTTCATGGTAAGATGTGAATTTTAATTAAGGATATATGACGTGAATGTTAACGAAGTTTGCAAAACCAAATGAATGGCATTGTTCCAATGAGCATGCGTTCTGTGATTTGCATATCTCTCGAATGTATTGTATCATTTCTTCAGATTCTCCTTCTCTTTCTGAACTGTTACATCAGACAGATGTTCTGTGTCTCTGGTAGAAAGTACCTGTGAAGTGCATCTGAACAGGACCAAAACATTTTCCCTTTTCATGGGAAAATGTTTCAACTTCCATTTGGAGTTAATAGTACTTACAAAAAATGATCATTTCAATCCTAAAAAGTCCAAATCCCAAATCTGGCCTGAGTTTTCAATGTTCATTGTTCAGTGAAACCCAAATTTGCCATGTGCTGTAGTTTATAAAATCATTACATGTTCCTTCAAGCAAAGCTGTGCAGTGAAAGCTGTAATAGGTTATTTAGAATTGAGCTTTAACTCTAGTATAAACACACGGAATTAGTACGAGCAGCAAACATTTTTGAGGCTACTAACAGTGCATTTCCCTTGTATTGGCTTAGGAGTACAGGACTTTATCTGTGCAGATGCTCTTGCTCCTCCTGTTCGTGGCATTTCAGCACTGTGCAAGGTTCCTTGTCAGATCTGTTGTAAGTGACCTAATCACGAGCAGCCCCCTGCATGCCTCTCCTTCCATCTCTAAACCCTGGTTTTCCACTAACCAGTCAGTTCCAATTCTAAACATACACTCTATTTCTCTTTTCCTCTTCTTTGTACCTTGCTATTCCTGTAGTGCCCTTTTCCAAAGTGTCCTCTTGGACCGCCTGGAAATTCCTTCGCTTTCTGATCTGTAAGAAACCACTTTGTTGCCAATGGGCATGCTCAGCCTGTGAGATAGTGCATGATCCTGCCTCTGAGCATTCTGTGATCAGAATGTAAAGGTACTGTGTCCTCTGCTAAAATGTTGTTCATCATGGTGTCTCCTAATTTTCCATTCAGCTTCCAGGCCAGCCAGCCTTGATAGTGGCAGAACATCCACTAGCAATAGCAATAACAATGCTTCACTCCATGAAGTCAAAGGTATGCTGGAGGTGAATTCACATATGTGCTTCATTTCCATTATTTTCTCTGTAAGATCATCTGTATAGGTTAAAAAAACAACCCACAACCAAAAAATTCCCACTGCACACCGCAGCATGTGCTTCCTGAAGTGCTTCAGAGCCTTCATGTCCCACAGTAGCAACACAGGGATTAATGCAATTTAGGTTTTTAATCTATTAAGGTGTTACTTTTTAAGGCACCAGTTATTTGAAACCAAACCTAACTCAGGTAACAATGGTACAAAATAAGAATTCCCCCCAAATTACTTCAAAAATTAGGAATTTAAAGCAGGCAAGGTGCTCCTTCTTTCTTCTCCTGCATGTGTGCTGCTGCTGTGAAGCTGTGTGGTGTACAACTGGACAAAATGGCATGTTGGATACATCCTAGAAACTTTTCTATTTTGATTTAAATAGATTAATAACATCCTGCAACTTAGAAGTATTCTCTAAATTTCATGTATTATGAGCCTTGATGCATTTTTGTATCTAATGGCCATTCTAGCTGCAGACTGTCGTACAGGCCAGACTAGAGCACTGCCAGCTCAAGACTTCATTTAATATTCATGGCTTGCATTTATTAAGTGGTGTCTGTTTGGAAATTTAGGATTGAATGCTAGCTGAATATTTCCAATAGTGTAGTTTATATCTATTTGATTACTCTCTTCTGTAAAGCATTCCTTGAAGTCTTCTTGCCCCAATGTCTACACAGGATTTGACATTTCCACTGTGAACAATTTATCTTTGTTCAAACTTAATTTCATTTCTTTAGAGTAACATCAAGTCAGAAATACTTGATTATCTATCAGGAGTTTTTTAAGCAGTTCACAATTACTGAAAAATTAAAAGAATTCGTGTTGTGAAATTTATTTTGCATTTAACACCATGTGCTTCCTTCAGATCCCAGTTGTAGTCAGCTAGGAGTAATAGCAGAAACCGTTGGAGAATCAGCGTTCCCAAGTAGCTCTTGGAGAAAATACTTTCTTTCCATGACATCCTTTGTATTTCTTTTAATAGTATCTTACCAGGTGCTTCACAGTGACCTAGACAAGAGTGAAGGTGTATCTTTACTGACTTGGAATACATTATTATGTAGGTGGAGGCCCAGATTGTAAATGAAAGGTAGTTTTTATTTTAAAAAATTAGGTCATGATTAAAGAAAGGTAAGTCAGGGGAATGCAATCTTATTAATCATGCAAATTCATTAATCATTTGGTTTGAGTAAAAAAGGACAACTGGATTTTTTTTTAGCATTTTAATTAGAATTCCTGCTAACCGAATCTGATAATGTTCCAGATTTGCGTTAGGTTATACATGTTTACAGCTTTTTTATATATTTCTTATGGAAATACTTAATCCCATTTACCCTAAAGCAGGTGCAGTTGGCAGTCAGAGCAGGCCACAGAGTCACAGCAGTGGAGAGTTCAGCCTGTTCCACGAGCACGAGGCCTGGTCCAGCAGCAGCAGCAGTCCCATCCAGTACCTGAAAGGCCACACCAGGTCCAGTCCTGTGCTCCAGCAGAGAACACCTGAAGCACTGGACAGCCGTGGAAAACAGATCAAAACAGGATCTCCTGGAAGTGAAGTTGTTACTCTGCAACAGTTCTTAGAAGAAAGCAACAAGAGTAACTCCAGTGAGGTCAGCTTAAAAACTGTTCTAACTAGAATGATGTCCCACAGGTGGGCATGGGAATAATGCAAGACACATTGAGTAGGATTGCTTTTACATGTCTGCAGTAAGGAGTCATGTGCCCTGTGTCATGCTGCACCACACAGAATCATTTGAAATTTCACAGCTTGACCCTTCGTGGGTCACTGGGTTGGGTAAGAAAGTCGACCTGCACTGCACAAGTGGAGTGTCCTGATGGTGGGATGCTCATTGCAGTGCAGATGGACAGCCAGAACTCTGAATAGGTTCACTTTCCCTCTTCCAGTCCAGCACTTGTCTGAAGCAAGAGCTGTTGTCACATCAGTCCTACATCAACAGGAAGACATTTGACTTCATTCCTTGCAAAGAGACTATTGTCTGCTTCAGTTTCATCTTTATAACAGTACTGGGAAACAAAAAGTGACCTTGGAGCTTACTGAAATCTGAGAGGAATAAGACTAAGAGAATGTTTCTGTAAATCAGTGACAGTTTGTTAGGAGCCCCAAATGACCTTGTCTCCACTGTTATTCCAGTTTTTTCATCCCTAGTTCTTGAGTAGTCCTGTCCAAAACCCAGAGGAGCTGTAGGATGAAGCCAGCCACTTACTGTGACCAGAGCCTCAGGAGTAAGGATCAGGTTCTGTGTGTTCTAAATGACACAAGTGAAATTGAAAAATGCATGTTCCCAGCTGAATTGATTGGGGTTGTCTGGAGCAGTAACTTGGGTCTGGAGAAGTTTCTGGAACTTCTGTTAGATACTTGAAATGACCTCTCACCTGTGGCCTCCCTGACAACGAGTTTTGGATTTTAGGCATTAGACAATACTCTTCTGGCAGTTTAAACAAAAGCAACCACCTCTGTCATCAAGCCTAGTCCTCTGCTGTTGATGAGCCACAGAATCCCTTTCATAGCCTCACAGAGCCATTACGGATGGAAGGATATTCAAGAGGTCTCTTTCCAGTCTTCTGCCAGAACATTTTCTTAATGCCTTTAGTGTAATTCTGCCCAAATTGTCTCTTTTACCATTTTGACTGCAGTCTTTCTCCACTGAGTCTGTGAATAGTATTCACTTAAACTTATTTTTCCTAGCTCTGACATCTTTTCTCCAAAAAGAAACAATTGGGAGCTGTCAGTCCACGTCTGGGCACCAAAGGTGCCTGAAGATCATGTGGTTTTTGTTACTTTCTGAGATTTTTGTCTCTATAGAGTATGTAAGCTTTTAGCTCTGCGTGATCAGTAGAAGTTAAAAGTAGTGGGTTGCATGAAATGGCTTAGCAACTATACAGGAGTTATGGCACAGAACAAGGGAGCAAGGAGATAAACTGGAGGTTTGGATCATCTGCCTTGTGGAGTCAGTCAGTATTACAGAACTAATTACAGGTAGTTATGAGCTGACTGACACCTGGGTTTCAAAGCACATGCTTGTAAGCTGTACAGAAAACTCTCAAGTATGTACCCTAGATGTTTAATACTGCTTTTAGAGATAAGAAGTTTGTAATATTGTTCTTCCTTTCTGTCCACAGAGATTGCTTGAGAGAAGGTAAAAATGACAACAGTTGTCATTGTTTATAAATAAACTTATTTTTCCTGTTTTTGACAGATGAAATCTGCAAGTGAAGAGAACCTTTTAGATGAAGTCATGAGGAGCTTGTCTGAGTCTGCAGAGCTGGCAGTGAGGGAAAAGCCCCGAAAACAGACATCTGCTGGGTGTGGCATCGTGAGGTCGATGAGTGTCAAAGCCACAGTGGATTTCTCAGATGGACGATCCCTCAAACCAGAACAGCTCGTAAGGCCCAGCCTCCGTAAAACTGAAGATACCTACTTCACTAGCTCTCCAGTCAAATTTACAGCTGGCACCCAAGGGAAGGCCAAGTCAGTGAAAGAAAAGATCCAGGCAACAATGTCCCAGCGACAATCCAGAGATTGCAATCCTTATGCCACCTTACCTCGTGCTAGCAGTGTGATTTCCACAGCAGAAGGAACTACCCGAAGGACGAGCATTCATGATTTTTTGTCTAAGGACAGTAGGTCACCTGTATCCATTGATCCAGCACCAGCCATCGCTGACAGGAGTGCTCCATCCACCTCCAGTGAGTACTCAGCACACCAGTTATCCTCTCCCTGTTTTCATTGTGTGCCTTGCAGAGTAGATTGTGTCCCACAGAGCGATGCCGCTCATGTGGCCACACCACGTAATTTAGGATTTCAGTCTGAGGTGCCCAAGCCTTCCAGGATGGAAAGGTCACATTGTCATGAGAGAACTTTGCTGAGTACGAGCATGTTTCATGATAAAGTCAGTGTCTCTGGCAGTGGCAGCACAGGATCCTTTACTGTGCCTCAGCCATTTTTATCCCTTAACACTGAACTAGTCAGTAATATAAGTGGATTGCCCCAAAGATCCACATCCAAACTAACTGATCAGGCTAATCTGTCGGCATTTAGATCAGTGCCAAAGAGCCGAGAACAGCCTTGTGCTGCGCAGAAACCTGCTCAGAGTGACCCACAGGCAGCTCTGACCAGGGCGTCTGTCCCTGCCACCTCTGTCAGCACTGGTGAGGCCCAATCCCCACTGCTGGTCTCTGAAGATAATCAAACCCTGTGGTATGAGTATGGCTGTGTATGATAAGGAGGTTGTGTTACTGAACATACGTGTAAGTGTAACACGCCGTAGAGGTGTTTTCGATGTCCACTGGATTACAGAGAAAACCTCTCTCCCATGAACAAATCCTTTCTGGTTTAGATCCATGGGTGGTGGTTCCCTGAGGAAAGCGGTGCAGGGCTCGGTTGTGTACTGTAGCATGTTTGAACGTGGAATTGTAACCGCACCAAAGTCTGCATGAAACATTAATTGCACTGTGTATATTTGCATGCCTTTATAATACAAGCTATATTTTTATTTGTCATGCATTCCAAGTATTTTGGTGTTTTCCTGTACGTTACTGCTGCATGTTAAGCCAAGCGCATGCTGCACCGCCAGGAACGGCACAGGGAACGGCATTC
>NW_008688336.1:17099-26957 GCF_000695815.1 Acanthisitta chloris
GTTGTGCTCGAGCTCTCAGGGGTATCAGTAACACATTGATTATCTACTTGGAGTGAAAATACTTTTTTTCCCCTTCTTTCAAAAACGAGGTACTAGTGAAAAGAAGCATTTAGAGAGATTTCAGTGTCATCTTACCCTTTTCATTTATGCCATGTCTTGACATAATTCAGTGCCTCTAGCTTGCACAGTAAACATTAATTACCATCCACACTTAGTAATAAACACAGACTCTTCATAATCCTAAACAGAACTGATAATTCTTATGAAGAGGTGATAAATAGTCACATGATGCTCAGCATTTGTCATGAAAAAATGACCCTTTCCACCTTTTCCCTTTGGTCTGACTTGTGTTTCCACGTCTGGGGTACAAATGTGGTGAAGTGTTTGGTTTTATCAGGAGTCAAATTACTGACTCCTTGTGATGTATGGGAATAAAAACCTGTCTTGATTATGGTGGAAATTCATTTTTTCTTCTCAACTGAACAGTGATGCAATAGAAAACACAATGGTGTAACAAAATAACAGAAAAGTTGCTAAATAAACACAGTTAAATAAAAAAAAAAGAGTAACCAAGTTTCTTGCAAGGTCATGGGAGGATAGGAATGATTCAGCAAATAGCTCTTAAATCCCACATGAGCAGGTACAGAGAAATGTTGAAAACTACTTACTTAATATGCCACTGTCTCTGCAAGTGCTTGAAACTTCTCAATGGCAAATATAACCTGAGTTTAAAATCTTATCAGACTTAAACTATAATTTCATGGGGCTTTACACATGAGCACTACGGTGCAAGAGGACATAGTTGCTGTCAGTTATGGGAACCAAAATCATATATGTTATAAAAAACCTGAATGAAAATATATAGCTAAGGGGAAGATATTTAAAATTGGACATAAAGGTTGAAAATAACGTCACATTCTGATTTTCACAGTTGAATTTATTTGCTAGCAGTGTTGTGGCAGTCGCAGCACTGCTGCACGGGTTGAGCTTTATTGCTTAGTGTTTAACTAGGGAGGGACAGCAAATCTGCAGTTACTCAATGAAGAGCAGCAGGTAGCCCATATGGAAGTCTGTTGTATACAGGAGAGAAAGCCCTGCATTTCAAGGAGGGGAAAGGAGAGAGGATTGCATGTCTGAAGACATTCTGTGGAGGACGAAGGGGCAGTTTCAGAATGTGAGCACCCATCCCTCAAGTCTGCAGGCATCCGTTGTTATTGGGCTGATAAATCTCTCACCTCTCTTCAGTGATGGTCACAGAGAGCTGTTAGTTATTGCTGTGCTCCTTCTACAATGGGCTCACCATTAAGAGACAAAAAAAAGTCTGATCTATTATTTTAATTTCACACACATTTACTCTTGCGGAGTGAGATCAGTGTTCTGGTCTTGGCTTGTGTCACTTGACTTCATTCCTGTTAATCTGTGGATGTGCTGAAATTAGCTTGGAGATGAAGAGCTCTGGTATCCACAGCGACATGTGCACAATGCATTTTTGCAAGTTATTTAAGGAATCTTAGCTCTGAGAGCATTTATTACAAACTCATACTGTGCTACCAGGATCTGGTTTGTTCTTATCTGTGCCTTGCAGCAACATTGCTTGTTCTGATCAGAATAAGAGTTGTAGCTGGAGGTGGTATCTGCTGTTCAGATTGACTGCTGGAGCCACTTTCTGGCATGCACTTTTCTCCTTGTCTTGCTTAGATCCTTAGACTGCCACACCTAGAAAAAATTACCAGTATTGTCTTCAGATCTGTTAGGAAGTTCCCAGTGTGGCCACTGGAGCCCCACGGGAGCCATGGGCTGCAAAAGACTGCCCAAGGTTCCCTGGGAGCCATGTTAAAGCTTGCTGGTCAGCAAAAGACATCTTTTCCATCCACTGACCACAAGGCCCTTCAGTTTGCATTGTTTCATGCACTAATAAACCAAAGCCGATAGTGAATATTTCTGCTGGATATTTAGTGCCTCTTGAGCCTGTGTTGTACCTTACTCCATTGGGGTGCAGCATTAAGCCAGCTCCCCTCTGAACACCAAGGCCTTTGAAATAACCCAGTGTGAGTGTCCTTGAGCACTACTGTCTCCTGTCTACAGGAGTTTGGGACTTACCTTGTCAAGTTCAAGCTACTACTTTGGATTGTTTTCTAAATTTGTAATGAATTACATTTCACTTCTGAGGAGAATAACTGTCTGTGCTCCTGTTTTTGCTCCACTGAGTTCAGCAGCAGCAGCAAAGTGCTGCAAGGGAATGTATAATGGCTCTGAATAGTAACTCAGCAGCATTTGCTTGTTAGATATGAAAGAAAGCAAATGTTCCCATGGTCAGGAGGATCATTTTTTCTCCACTTTTTGGTCATTAATGCTTTAAAAAGAAGTTTGTAGATGTGTGTCTTGGTCTGTGCTCAAATACTGGAAGGATCTGTGGAATTGCTTTCATCCCCAATCCCTACTGCTCCTTGGCCATGCGCATGGCTGGCTGTGAAACACACATGGCCCTTGCTCATTCCTTGGTCCCTGCTGCCTTGAGAAATGCTAAGTTAGGACTTTGCATGGTACTGCTAAACTCTAAATCCATGGGTGCTGGCCAGAAAGGTTTTGTTGTTCAGTCTCAGTAATTTTCTTGCAATTCAGGGTTTGCTTGGTTCAGAGTTTGCTTGATGCCTTGCTTTAAGTGACTAGTGAATTCAGATAGTGCATTTTGCATGTTCAAGCTGTTGCATGCAGAGAGAATTTTCTGTTTTGCAGAACTGAATGTGAATACTTCTGTCCATATGCAGCAGGTCAAAATACAGTGAGGGAAGTTCTCTGCTAGGGTCAGTCAGATGTGGTTGCATCTCAGTGTTATCTTTTCCTTCCATACATGCAGAAATGCAGGGCTGGTGTAGCTAAAACTGCCCATGGCTTTGAAAATAATACCTGGCTGTTACAAATGTTGAGGTGAATGTCAGTGAGTGTAGCTCAGTAGGCACTTGCAGTTTCTCCTGTCCCTCTCCTCTGTCCTTTCTTCTAGAACAAAACAAAACAAAGTGTTTATATATCTTTTTGCTCTCCTAATGAGTAGAATTTATTTAATGCATGAGGGGTTTTTTTCATGTCCTGATAAACACAATGAATAACCTGAAATGCTTTTCTCTGCAGATGTGGAAGCTATCCCAGAAAGCAGAAATTCAAAAAGCAGGTCTAGGGAGCAACAAAGCTCCTAATTCTATTACCCACTACCTGAGCTGTGGGCCAAGTGGTGAGTTTCCTGCCCAAAATGTAAATGAGATTAATTTCATTTACAACAAACTAACAGCATTACATCTAAGAACCAGAGCACACTGCATTAACCAGATGTAAATACTGCTTGCTTAACTGGCTTCTCTTGCGCTTACTAGCTAGGCCAGGACTGTCCAGCAGTTCTTCCTCCTGCCTGGGCAGGGAACCTCCTCCCATTTCGCCTTTTGCCTCTAAAAATGTCGTTTCTTTTTATTTTTCCGATCTCATGAAGAGGAAAGTTCAAAGAAATCCCATTAAGAAATAACACTGAAGTCAGTTCATAGAAAGGGAGAGATAAATCTCAAATAGCAGTTGGACAAAACCCACCAAAGTATTCAGTGCCCCATGAAAGTTGCCTTTTTGTAAAGCTTGTCTTTGGCATTCTGTCCTTCTCTCGACTTCACTGAGCCCCTTGGTGCATGCTGTTAGTGCTGTTAGTTCTGTTAGTGACTGAACTCTGTGTGTTGTGCCTCTCTACACTTGAAGCTTTTCTTACGTTCTTTTCTCTTTCTGCCTTTCAACTGAACACAGAGAGAAAAGTGTCCTTCAGTATCTCAGTGTGAAGCCTTTATATCTGAAGTAACAAGACAGCGACTGTAGGAATCATTAATAAAAAGTAAGGGAATTTTGTACGTTCTTCGTGACTAGAGCAGGCAAGAAATAAAAATCTACCTACCTACCTTCCTTCCTTCCTTGAATCAAGGAGCTCTACTGGAGTCTACTGCCGAAAATGTGTAGATGGTCTTAGGAATTATTGCACATTGCACTGTTAAGATCTACTGAATAAAGGACAGTTCTCATCTCCCTAAGGACCAAGGATTTTAAGGTCTCAAGAATTACTCCAGGGGAAAAAAAAAAGTAGAAAAGTACTTCTTTCATCTTCTGTTTTTGAAATTAGCCACTGATTTGCTTAAGCTTCTGCTAATAATTATCCAAACCCCCCATAACTAGCAGTTTCTATTTACGTCTGTAAATCGAAAGTAAATGCTGTAGTATTTTGTTGAAATGGACTGTATATACAGATACAAAAACCTCACAGCTTACTGGCACTTCACTGCCTTACTTGGTGAGCATAATCTGCATGAAATGGCTCTTAAAAAAAGTTTATGCTGATTTTTGTTGCATACTGCAAGAGAAAAATTTGTTTACATCCATGGAAAAGTTGGGTAACTAACAGAAGTGGGAGTCATGGGATAATGGTGTTCTAGAGAAATTGTTTGTCCTTTGTGTTTTTCACATTCCCAAGTTACTCTGCATATATGTGTTCAGATGTTTCTGACAGGAAATTGTCAGCTATGATTTTTCTATAACTTTT
The DNA here is from genome assembly GCF_000695815.1 of Acanthisitta chloris. Taxonomy (NCBI): domain Eukaryota; kingdom Metazoa; phylum Chordata; class Aves; order Passeriformes; family Acanthisittidae; genus Acanthisitta; species Acanthisitta chloris. The sequence goes on from NW_008688336.1 coordinate 21,664, forward strand.
AGTTTAACCTAAGGCTGTTTTCCACAAATGCCATTTCCAGGATTAGACTGTCTTACAATGTTTGTGTATTGACTAATTCTTTTTTATTGTTTGTCTTTTGACATGAGCTGACTGTGGCTTAGGAGGTTTCTTGATGGCAAAAAGAAATGTAAATAATATCATATGCATTTTACAATCAGTTCCCCTTCAGGTTATCTTTTACTAGAGACATTTTGTTCATTATTGATTTATATTAAAGTCAACAAATGTTATTGGTACATTCGGTGGTTGCATATATTTGTGTATGGAAAGAATCTGCAGTGAGCTCAAAGTGGACAGGAACTTGGGAGCAGATCCAAAATGAGTTGTTATATCTTCTCAAATCCAGTAAGCACATTCCTATCCCTGTTGGTCGTGATCCCTGTGTAACCTCTGAGTGTCCCACAGGTGCACCACGTCACGGGCAGCTCTCCATTCCCCACGGGGGAGGTGAGTGGGAGGTGTGCTGCAGCCCCCGACCACACGCTGCTCGGGCTGCCTGGAACAGCCACCACACTAGGACTGTACCCAGGTGCAATCTTCACTTGGTTGTGAGGCTCACAGGTTTCATCCTTGAGAAAGGCTCAGGCTGCCAGGGACAGCCAGAGTGCAGTTGTTTTCCACTGGGGAGATAATGCAGTTCAACAGATTCAAAAAGTGCTGAAATTCTTCAAAAATCTTGTCAAAAAAGGGAAAAGAGAGGCAAGTTCAATAAGCTTTAGAAGGGGAATTATTTTTGGTTTTTTTTTTTTTTTTTTTCTTTAAAGGGACTTCCTTCTGAAATATTTTTATGCTCAAATGGCCTAAAAGTTCTATACTAAAGGCATAGCGGGTATCAAAGTGAATTCAAAGACCATAAAGATTAGGAAAATATATCTCAATTCTAAATTACTGTGTGTTTAAGCTCATTCCAGGGCCTGTGACTGGGCTCTCCTCACTCTGTGACAGAGGATGATGCAGTTCAGACCCCCAAACCATTTAGTGACACTACTGTTTTTAGAACATGTCTTGAATTAAGAGATTTAAACTGCAGTGCCAAATGCTGCCTGTGCTCACAGGATCCGAGAGGTGTGCGTGCTCAGGCAGACAGTCCCTGGGACTGGGTGGGAGGGGCACAGTGCCGTGACTGTGGCACACAGAGCGTTCTGGGCACACATGACCTGCCCTTGCCACACGTGGCTGTGTGAGTTTTGTCCCCTCACATTTCATTTGTTAGCTCTTTTCTGTGTTCATTAAGCTGTCCAAGATTACCCCTCACAATGTCCATGCTTGCTTTTTGTGTAGCATTACACCTTAAAGCCTCTGTGTGGTCACAGCCAGGATGTAGTTACAAACTTTGTAATAACTTGGATTAGGAATGACTCCTCCATCCAAAACGCTTGGTGAATGGTGTGAGACAATCAGGAGGAGCTGGAGGGCAGAATTCACCCTGGCAGATCAGGTCTGTGTGCCAAAGTCCTCTGAGTGCCCATCTATGCCATCATAAGCAGGTTTTGACCCACTTCATCAGCACAGAGGCCAGAGTGGGATTTTGGATTGTATTTGCTAAATGAGCAGCACCCAGAGACACATGTGCGTTTAAGGGATCAGATCTGCTTCTCCTAGCACTTTGTTTTGTGAAGAAGTTTCAGAGCAGCCAAGCAGTCTGGTGGCTCTGTGCTCTGCTGGCTTTTCTTTTTCCTTTCTTAATCTTTCCAGTTTGTGCCCTTAAAATTAAAATGTAAATTTAATTTGGGAGCTGCTTCACAGTGTGTGAAACTCTTAAGTCCCAGGGAAGCTGTGGGACAGCTTAAAACGGGAGCACACACAGCTTTGTACCCCAGGAGTTGCCAAATCTGTCACTGCCAGGTCGAGGTCATGGAGGAGGTTGTCGTACTATACAATGTCTATGTTTTATTTACTTTTCTGATAGTCTCTAAGGATTTAGTAACATTCCCAATGCGTATTATTATTTCTAAACTTTGTCCAGGACATGATGCAGCCTAACAAAGGAGCTCATGTGTGATTTTTAGAGGTAGATGATGATGTATATGTAAATAATGCTTTGATATTAATAAAACTGCCTTAAAGGAATGTACCTAGGTGTGAAACAGAACTTAAAAAGCTCTTATTTAAAACTGTAATTTCCTTTACATATTGATTTTTTTAAATGTTTGCCATTGTATACATTTATTAATGATGTTATTAAAATGCCAAACCAAATAATTTTTATTCTTATTTTGTGTGTGTATATTTATACACACTGATTTTCTGGAAACTGATGTTAACTGAAAGGATATTGGTGTTGTGGTCAGTTGGTGATGTGTGCAGTGAGTATTTCTTCTGGAAGGAAACATGTAAAATTGTAACAGAACTTTTCTGGACCATGTGTAGTTTGTTCTGTGTGATTTGTGTAGACCTGGGTAGCTTTGAACTGTACACTATTTTGATACTTCTATTTAAAAAGAAAACAAAAAACAACACACTAATTTCATAAGTAAATGCAAAAAGAAATCATGATAGATTTGCCAAACGTAGTATTTCACACTTTGGTTTTGCTTGGTGGTTATTTTTGCTGAGACGTGTCTCAGGATCTCTCCTGAGGATGAAGATAGTTATATTTAGGTAGTACAGATTCTAGGATTGTGCACAGATCTTTGAAACAATTTGTCACAAAGTCATGATAAGTCAAATCTAATACTCTTTTTTTTTAAGTGATAAGGGATTTTGGGGTACTACAAAGAAGAAACCTGAAAGGGGAGGGAGAGTGAGTGGCAGGCAGAAGACAAGTTTACTTTTACAGACACATCAGACTGTATCTTAAGGAGCTAATTTAATCAACCCAGTATTCATAAATACCAGATGTTTCCTTCAGTCTGTAACATCACATGTGTCTGGACATCTTTCTACTGACTCTTCCTACAGCTTCAGCATTTTTAGGTCACATCTTTCCCATTGGAGATGCCTCCCATGATAGATGGAGTTGGTTTGTGTGGAGGGGAGAATCTAACCTGCTGGATAGTGGAGTGTTCTGTTGCTAACAGCTCTGAGAACAGGTGCTAAATGCTGCCAGAATGAAGGAAACTACGGTAAGGATGTGGGTGAAGGAACTTGCCTTGCCCTACATGATGGTTTTTTTTACTCAATTAATAGTAGTTGTTCAGTCATCCAAGATCACAAGTCCTTTTGTGTGTTTTTTCTTCATGCTTCTGTAGTTCTGAATTTTGTTCATCTCAGTTTGTGCTGATGCTATAGTCTGCCCTGGAGGCATAGTCTATACGTGACATTTTTGTTAGGCTGCATTCAAAAGCCTTTACCCCATCACCCTCGGATTTCTCTCTCACTTTCACTGCTCCTCTGTCTTTGGGTTTTGGGGGGTACTTGTTGCCACAGAATATCTACTGGCTTGATTCTGGCTTGAGTTTCTGCTGCTTCTGTGTTCAGCACACCATCAGTTTGAAAGGGGTTTTGTTACGTAGGCAAGAGAGAGGAGGAGAAAGAATTACATTAGAAGTGTGATGTTGAGAACATACTGGTCTTGTTCTGGTGATAGTAGATACTTTTCTACATTATATCATCCATGGAAAGCCAAATCAGCCTCCCCTCAGCCTCTTAAAACCACTGTGTTTGTCCATGCAGTCCCCTTTTCCCGCAGGGAGAAGCTGCTTGTCCTGTTGTGTTTCCATAGGTGCTGGTTCAGGTACAGCAGAGCAGCGATGACACACGTCCCCCATGGGGTCACCAGTCTCTGGACATTGTGCACAGACATTAACACGATTTACCTGCAGGAATGTTATTCCCTGGAGCTCTTCTGCCAGGAGAGGGGCTGGTACCAGGGCTTGCCCTTGCCCCACTGCTATCAGGGGATGCCCTTGTGGCTCTGCCATGGTTGGAGAGGCTCTGGAAACAGGGGAAGCACAGGCCTGTCTCCGTGAGGCAATTCCCAGAAGGCTTAGTACTTTCCCAAGGGAAGAATACTGTGAAAGGGAAAATGCAACTGAAAACGTAGACAATCAAATGCATTTTCTGTAGCATAGGTGAGTTGTTTTTTCTAGGTAAAAAAGCCAAAAAGTAATGGAGGTGGAGCAGGGGATCAGTGGGTGCAGGGGCACACCCTGGTCATCTCCATCCTCTGGGTATGGACGGGCATTATACAACTTCTCATTTGTTATTTCCTGGTGTTGTTAAGCTTAAACCTTCAAGGCCAGTGCCACACCTGGGAAGTTGCAGTTTTAACCATTTTTATAATAAAGACTATAACATTATTTAAATAATGCCTTTTCTACTTACTAGTTCCTTAGTGGTAGACTGCAGACATGCCTTGTCTTACTAGATGTTTAACAATGTTCTCAAAAAAGTCAAAAGTATTTTTTCTCACCAAATTATACAAGATAAACTCACACAAATGAAAAGGAAGTAAGCCTGGTTTTTTCCAAGTTTTATTTGTAATGAAACTTTCACCAGTTTTGCTCTTTTGCTCTACAAAAATCTGTGCTTAGTAGTAGAAAAGTGAACTTGCTCTACTTAACGTCCTCATCGAAATGTACGATGACGGGATCGTGGCCTGTGGATCTCACAAACTTCAAGAAGTCCTCGGGGCTCAAGCCCATGGTTGCAGAATTTGTCATTGGATGAAAATACACCTTCTCATGTCCCCCTTCCAGCAAGCCAGCATCCACCACAAGCCTCACATCCCCCTGGTCACAGAACAGTGCCAGTGGTGTGGCACAGCCCTGGCCCACTTTCAGCTTTTCCAGCATGGCATTCTCATCAGCAAATCTTAGGTTTCCACTTCCAAGGCCCAGTTTTTTAGCAAGATCATTTAAATTGACCTGCCTGTTGTGCAGGACAGTCACCAGCCAGAACCCTTTCTTCTTCTTGTCTTTAAGAAACAGGTTTTTACTGTGCCCTCCTTCCATGTGTTGGACGTGGGGCATCATTTCTTCAACAGTGAACACCTGGAAAAGAGCACCAGTGTGGTGTGAGGCTCTGTATTATCCTGTTAGACTCTCAGTTGTGTACTGGCAGGTATCTTTTGTTAAATATTTAGAAAATACTGAATGTTCTACTCAGCCTGAAAGCTGTACCCTTTTATGAAGAGATTTTAACAGAACACGAATAAAATGTGACATACTGCTCCAGCACACTTTGCGAATCATTTCTGTCTCACAGAGCAGCAGTAAGTAAATAAATGAAGGCAGCCCTGAGAGCACAGGTGTTTGCAGATCGACCGCGGGCACACGGGAAGGATGTGGCACGTGTGCCTGGAACTGGTGATGCCGAGAAAAGGCTGGAAA
>NW_008688337.1:0-376 GCF_000695815.1 Acanthisitta chloris
GGGCGCTCCGAGCGCCCCGGGGAGAGGTGCGGCCTGTGCTCGCTGTGCCCGCGCCGTGTGCGCCTGTGGGACTCGGGACAGGCTAACGTGTGGGCACCGCGGCACGCCCTGCGAGCCCAACTGAGGGAACGGTCTGTAACGTCATTTTAACAGGACGATGAGATCCATCTCTCTCAATGTAATTTCTCTCTGTATGATATGGGTCATCTGGCGCCCTTTAGTGCTCTGTAAGCTCTGAAATCTCATCTCGTGATAAACAAAGTGATGGAACATGCAGAATTACTTAGTTCCTGTGCAATTTAAATCCCTCTACAAGGGGATAAGAGGATTGGAGCATCTCCCCTATGAGGACAGGCTGAGGAAGCTGGGGCTGTTC
>NW_008688337.1:645-7641 GCF_000695815.1 Acanthisitta chloris
AGCCTTGAGCACCCTGGTCTAGTGGGACGTGTCCCTGCCCAGGGCAGGGGGTGGGACTAGATGATCTGTAAAATCCATTCCAACCCCTAAAATTTTATGATTCTCTGTGAATTTTAGGCCTGAGGTTATGCACTGAAAGTTTTTACAACCCAAAATTTAAATTATTTTGGAACAATTTGTCTTTTCTGCAGTAATGTGGGGAAAAAATCCCCTATACAACAACTCTGATCATCGTGAAACCTGCGGCACTCAGTGAGGGGTGACCCCATGGCCCCCACAGGTCATAACAAGGTGTTTGGTTTCCTTGGGACATTATCAGGCTTGGAGGGGGCAGAGGTCTTTAACACAGGGAATGAAAAGCATCTTCAGCGTGAAGTAGCAGCTGTGTAGCGGTTTTGAGGAACTAAATACTGCTGATCTCTGTCTAAACTCCCATCTAAGCCCTGCTTAGGAGGCTTAGGGTCTGTCTGTGAGGATGGCGAGGCAAAGCCTCGAGTCTGTGCTAATGCTCTGTGATGCTGCCACATATGAGCTCACTCCTGAGCGCGCCTGGTCTGCAGGTCACAGTGTGGCACCAGGCCTGTCCTCCTGCTCAGCAGGGCTGCAAAACACTGCTGCTCTGCCCTGGCTAAAAAGTGCTGCCTGGCTGGGGAGGTTCTAAGAGGTTTCAGGGTTAGATTGGCATAAACTGGGCATTAGTAATTTGTAGCACAGAGTCTTTACATGTTGCCCAGCAAAGCTAGTAGGTAAGAGCCACAACATCTTTGTTCCTATGGAGTTCTGAATTGAAAGTCCCTGCTTCACAAAAAGGTGTATCTGTTGCTGATAATTCACAGCTTCCTGTCTCAGTGAGAAACAGTATGTCTTGGCTCACGCTGAGATGCTACTAGCACAGCATCTGTAACTGTGTGGAAAGAAAATAACAGGTTGGCCCAGTACCCCTAATCTGAACCCTGTATTTAAATTACCATCAGCAGAGCTGAAACAATGTGATTCAGCCTGTGACAATCAGTAAGATAGTTGCAAACAAGGTATGGCTCTAGAAATTGTTTCTTATCACTTCTACTTACCTCTTCTGTCTAATTTGTGATACTTAAAACATTGTTGCAGATATAACCCCTGTGCCAGTCAGTACATCAGGATCCAAAAGCTGTCTCAGGACTCTAGGTCTAAAGTCAGTCTCTGGAGATGAATTTGTGAGAGGTAGTTTCAGGTTATTTCAAGTGTGATTCTTTGCAACGACCATTTTCTAGAGTCAGACATATAAGTCAGATCAGTCCTTTCTTGTAATGTAGCCAGAAAGATGAAGTGGTATCCAACTTTTAAATTTTTACCTCTTGTGCCATCAGGATTTATGTCAAGTTTGGTTACTTCTTTTCCAGTATGGAATGTAAACCAGCATTTCTGTTAGCGCAGCGAATCAGTGATAACTATCCATCCCACGTGAGCATTCACAATCCTACATCTTTTTCTTGTCCTGCATAAGCTTGCTTCTGTCTTTTCCATGCAAACTTTGCATTGTTTGCCTTCTTTCAGGCTCCATGAAACTTTTTGTGTCTGATAGTGGCACAACTTCAAGGGGAGAAAAGGATCTGGCTGTCCTGTCTGCCTATGGAATAAATTACTCTCCTAGCATGGGTCAGATGTGGATTAAAGCCTCTTTACTTGCAGGTTGGTTCTCCTGTTTCCTGGAAAATGCTGTAACCCATGGAGTTGCCACCTAAAAGACTGCAAACAAACCTGGAGAGAAAGGGCTGCCCCTAACTCTTATCTGAACAAGCTTCTCTGCTGGGCACTGAGTCTGCCTACAGCCCAGGGTGTTTTGGGGACTTGTGGGAAAGACTACAGTACTGGTAGATCTAAGTACAGCTTAATTTTGAGATGGGTCCTGGATCATTAACCAGGAGAGATGCAGGCCTGCTCATGAGCAGAATTTGCAAGAAATTCAGCTATCATGGGAGCTTGACTAGTGAATATAAAAATATTTAAGTGGGGAGGAGAAGGTATGGACATTTGGCTTGTATGGACATACAAGAACTTAAGAATCAGCTACTTAATGTGATACCTTTTTTCCACGCTGGTCAGTTCACTGTGGAAAAGAGCCTTTGCTTCTTTTCAGTGCAAGAAATCAGCAGGTTCTACACATGCCCAGGAAAAACTGTCATGCAGCTGGTCAGCCGTGCCAGGAGATGATGTTAGGTCTGTTTACATTAGGGCACTTCCACTTTTGGCCATCGCAGAAGAGAATATCTGAAGGTCTGCATTTGGAGTTTAGCTAAGCAGATTTAGTGTTGAGATTTTCAAGGAGTTTGGTGAGCTGAAGTATCCATCTGCATTAAATAGTTGTCAGGTTTGGAACCCTACAATATAGCAGCCTTTTTTATTTTTAAATGTGATTAAAACTTTGAGATGGTAATGTAATAAAAATGTAACATGATTAATTTATGACACAATTTACATAAAATGAAAAGGCTGTTTTAAATTCATGCTGAAAATAGACTAAATGCCACTTACAGCCCGTCTGTCCTTTGGTTTTTGTCCTCAGAATGTTTGTTAGTTAAATTTAGAGCCTGTAAAATTGAACAAATACAATAAATAAAATCTTTGGAGAAGAGGAGGCCAAGCCAGAACTGTTAGTCCTTTTCAGAGGCAGAAATAGCAATATATTTCTGGTTAGAAATTTAAGTTTTCTGTTATTTTTGCTCAGTGAGTCTCTTTTTGTTTGATAAATTACTTCCACGGTTAAAAATTTTTATTATCTCTTTCTAGACAATATGTATGATAGAACTTAGATAGTATCTTTCCACCTGAAAGCACATTTTGTAGCAGCAAGAAAAACGTGTGTAAAATTTGCTAGTGAACTCTACTGCTGAACAAAATACCTGATAAAGAGGCCATTCTTCAAGCTTCTACCTCCTGGAAATCTGGGAATATTTTTGAGTTGAGTAGTGAGTGTCAGGGAAGGATAATATTATGTAAGCTGATGAAGCAATATACAGAAGTTCTCTTATTGTCACTCTTCAAAACTCCTAAAACAGTGATTTGGAAACACAATTAAAGAGAAGGAAAAAGGCAAGAGTAAGATATTATGAGATAATCACACCTCTAGGCCATTGTTGAGCCTTGAACTGACTGCACAGGCCTAAACAGGCTCTTCAAAGATTAGACTTTAATGGTTATCACTACAGAACTATTAGACCCCTTATATCTACTCAGATCTTGGTACACTGACATTGATGTATTTGTATCTGTATTATTCTGCTGTCCTTGGGCTTTCAGATCTGATGTCTGGCCAAAGAAATAAAGAAAAAAAAGGCAGATGCTGTAAATGTGTTTTGTTTTCTTCTGTAAAGTAGCAATTTCTGAAAAAAAAAAGGAAAAGATGGTATTCCCTCTTTGTCAGCTAGTAAAATGTTTGCACTAGAAAAGATAGGCAAGATTCAGAGATCGATTTAATGCAAAGTTTTATTTTCTCTGCTTTGTATTTTGGTGACAGTATGACCTGTTAGGATTCTAAAGATAAAGTTTTACAGTATTTTGAATCAAGAGAAATAATTCCTCAGATAAACTGAAAATATTGGGTGGAGGTTGCTTTGAAGATGACAGTCTTAAAGAAAAATCATAATTCCAAATTCAGGTTGTTTTTTTTGATTGGAAACTCCCCACATTTTCTGTGGAGTTCCATGAATTTTTCATGGACTACAACTCACTCTTACCCTTGGAATTTCAGGTGCAAATGGAGTGGTTTACATGGACCTGCCTTGAGCCATGGGCTACAGACTCAACCCATGGGCTGCAAGTTGGCATTTGGCATTGTACTGAATCTCTCAATCTGTTCCACAGAAGCCAAGCTTTGTGGAAAATCCTTTTTCCTCATGCTGGTGTCTACACATTTGCCATTCTGTAGAGACATATTGCTATTTTTGGTAGAATATCATTTGACACAAAATATTTTTTGTAAAAAGATAGTTTATAAAATTTAGAAAAAGTTTGTAAAATTCTAAGCCTATGTTGTCAGCACTGAAAGTAATTGAGATATCCGAATTCTGTTTTAATTCTTATTACATATCTTCCAAGCTTCCAGAAAACCTCAGTATTGTTTTAGCTGCCTTTTCCATTAAAGTGACTTTTTAATTGGGTGGAAGTAAATCCTATATTTGATTGTGTTCCAAACACTTGTTCAGCAAAACTGACTGATGGTTACCCATTTCTGGGCCCAAGTTTATTACAAGAAAAACAAAAATGAACTCTCTGTGGAATTTTCCAAGATTTCTGGAGAGGAAATGCAATATCCTCTTTGTAGTGCAGAGTGAGCAGATATTCTAGTCCCAGATTTGCTTCTAACTTTGCTGTGTAACTTTGGACCAGCTGCTAAATTTCTGCTACCTGTTTTCTTGCTTTGTAAAAGAAGCTAATATTAACTTGCCACCCAATAATATGACAAGTCTGAGTGAATGTTTGCAAAGTACTCTGAGAAAGTCAGATGGAAAATGTTCTGGAAGACCAAACCTTTGCTAGCCAAAGAGAATATTTACAATAAGTTCTTACTTTATGTAGTGAAATAAAAATGTTCAAGCATATAACCAGATGAGACCAAGATGGATCTAAAATTAAATGCAGGAGGTATTTTTTGACCTTTCAACAGAAATTATATAAGCACTCAGGTTATAAATAGTCCTTTGTTTTCCTTCTCTTTGTCTAACACTCGGAAGAAACACAGGGTTAGTTGTTTGTTATGAAGAGATAGGGCAATGCTTTAGAGTGGAAACAATTGTGCACTGTTCTTTATTTATATAGTTCCTATAATGTCTGTAACTAGCAATTGTTGCATTGCTTAGCACTTTTTTATCTTCAAAAAGCTGCAGAAGGAAAGTTTCTAGTCCTGAAAACAACAGCAGAAGAAAATTGAAAAACACACCAGTCCATTTCAAGCATGAAAGTTTCTTTCCTCTTTCCTGGTTTGGTATGTGACTGAAGAGCAAAAAAAGCCAATACTGATCTAAACCGACACATAAACACTTGTATATTGTTTCCTATTTTTATTAGGAATCCTCAGAAATAAGACATGAAATATGTCCAGCTTTAAATGAAAGTATTTATATTAGCATTAAGCAAAATGATACTAAATTCTTTATAGAATGATGTGTTACAAATATTTTCTTAACCAGTGTTTAACTAGTAGCGATTAAATTTAGTGTTAAATAAAAAAGTTTAACAAACAGAAACTACCTGAAAACTTATCCTGAAGTCAAGTAATTGGCATCAGTGAGAAGGCAAAAAGATGAGAATACCACCTTTCTCTGACTATTTTGTTTTCCTACTTTGTATGATATCTCTGGGGTTCATATTGTGGAAATAAGGTCCTTGACATTAAAATATATGTGAGACAAATGGCTTCATTAGATACCACATTTTGTTTCATTTAAATTTTTAATCACCTTTCAAACCCATTCATTTGCTCCGTATCTTTTCACTGAGAGCAAGGCTCATCCTCTACAGTAAATTGGAATAAACAGGCTGCAGCAAAGAATACATGATTAGGCTTCTGGAATAAAAGGAATCAGAGTTTAAAAACCAGGTACAGTGCACTACTGTCAATCTCTGTAGGCTACTTAGAAATGCACTGGAGAACAATCAGGTCTTGATTGCTTCAGAACTGAGGCCAGGAGTGGCCAGTCCTGAAGTGACACCTTGGTTTAACTCCCATTTCCCCTGGCTATGTCAAAAAACCTGCCATATTACACATAATCTAGTCCTCTGAGTTCAAGCAAATTAAACACTTGGGATCAAATTCATGCATAATGTAAGACCATGAACTTAACAAAACTGTACCGAAGATTGTTTTTTTCCTTAGTGTTGTGTTATTTGATGGCTCTTTTACATCGTGATTTGTGGACTTAGGAAGAGGTTTAGTGGCCCTGACAACTTCCTTCCATTACATCCAAAAATCTTTCACCATCCTGTCTTTAAAATGTCTACAGTGATTTAATATAACTAATCCAATTTACTGATTCCTCAGTTCTGTCTCTGTGACACCTTCATTTTGAGTTTCTTTGCTGAAACTGTCAACAGGAAGCCAACTAATGCCAAATTTGATACCCTTTCTATAAAGTGGGCACTTGTCCACAATGAGCTGGATTGAGGTCACTTACCTAACAGTATTCTCAGGGCAGGATTTTATCTTTAGATGCTACTGCTGATGCTTGAATTTTATTAGCAATCATAGACCTAGTTTTGAAATTAAAGAAACCCTGACTTCATAATGTTTCCTGTAAATAGAGCCTGTGGAGCCAGGCTCTATGAGCTGAAATTATTATATTCTAGCATCATGAAGTAAAAGCATAGCCAAGCACGAGTCTGCCATACTTCAGATGCTGTTAGGAGCAGAGGTGTCTGTAGAAATGTTAGCAATTCTCACTCTTCATTTGAATGATTTCCTCAGCACAGCAGAGGAACCATAAACAGGCCTTAAGCTTCTGCTGAAAACAGCAACATCAGCTAGGGAAAAGGGAATTCTAAGATAAGGATTGCCCTGGCTGAACTCTGTTCTTGCTTCTCTCAGAAATTTACTGGGTAACCTCAAGTTAGCTATTTAACAACTTTGTGCCGCCTATTATCCTGTGTGTAAATTGGATACACTCATACTGCTCTACCTTGGAGAAAGGCACGGGCCTTGACTCGCTTGTGCTCGAAAAGAAGCTGAGATTATTGCATTAATGATGTTGTTTAAGTGCCACACGCCGTGAACTTGTGAGTGAACACTTTGGCACCGAGACACGTGGTGCGGACGCGGTCCCAAAACAGCATCTGTGAAGGTAAACGTTACCTGCATGAATGGCAATGCAAAGCACCAGCCGTGGGCAGTGACTCACAGTACAGTTTTGGGTTTTGCGAGTGCCTGTGTAGCTCTAATTAGGTGGTGACAGCATGTTCCACAGCACAGCGCGACCCTCAGCGCCGCACACGCGTGTCCCGCGCTCTGCGCCCCGTCCCTCG
>NW_008688338.1:0-801 GCF_000695815.1 Acanthisitta chloris
GCGGGCGGCAGGGGGCGCTGCGGGACCGTCCCTGTCCTGCTCTGTTCCTGTGCCTGTTCTGTCTTCGGTTCCTGTCGTATCGTTTTTCCATCCCTGTTTTTCTCTCATCCTTGTCCAGTCTCTATCCCATTCCTATCGTTCATCGTTGTCCCGTCCCTGTTCTTGTCCTGTCCCATCCACGTCCCGTTCCATCCTTATTCCATCCCTATCCCCTCTCTGTCCCCTCTCTGTCTCCTCTTGTCACATCCCTGTCCCATCCCTGTCCTATCCCTGTCAGCATCTCTGTTCCATCCCTGTCCTCATCCCTGTCCCTTCCACGTCCCCATGTCCCCCCAGGAGGATGAGGAGGTCCAGCAGGAGCAGGAGCTGCCCCTGTCCCTGTCCCTGACTGACCCATGTCCCTGTGTCCCCCCAGGAGGATGAGGAGGTCCAGCACGAGGAGGAGTTGCTCCGTAACCCTTTCTCTGTCCGGGGGTGGCTCCGTTACGCTCAGGCTCGGCAGCGTGGCCCCCGCCCCCGCCTCAACCTGCTCTACGAGAGGGCCCTGAGGGAGCTGCCTGGCAGGTACCACACCTGGGGGGGTTTTGGGGGCACTTGGGGCGGTTTGGGGGTGGCAGCAGGTGACATGTGTCCCTGTCCCAGTTACAAGCTGTGGTACCAGTACCTGCGGCAGCGCCGACAGCAGGTGAAGGGTCGGTGCCCGTCGGATCCTGCCTTCGAGGAGGCCAATGCCTGCCACGAGAGAGCTCTCGTCTTCATGCACAAGGTGGGTCAGAGGGGACACGAGGGGACAGGGGATGT
>NW_008688339.1:0-8637 GCF_000695815.1 Acanthisitta chloris
GATCTTGGAGGTCTTTTCCAACTCGGCAGATTCATGCCCAGGATTTAACCTTAACTTCTAGTCTCCAGGTAGACAATGTGCATCAGTTTGCTTAGCTCTGAGAGATGAGCACATAGGTTACAAATGGATAGATGTTCATAGTTTTATTCTGTAAGATAAATTCTTAATCCCCTCTTAAGTCAACAACAAACCTCACTTGGGCTTCATTTGCATGGATAAGAGCATGAGAGACATTTGCCATAGAAGCAGTAATTTGCATCTAAGCACATGGGCGCTCATATTCATAACTTATGTGACTTTTATAGCTGATAATTTCTTAATTAAACAGTACTAGCATCTAGCTGCTGTCTGAATTTGTTAGTTTTATTTATTTTAATGTTGCCAGGTATTCTGGCTAAAAAGAAAACCCTAAAAATACTGCAATGTCTAAGTATTCAAGCACATCCTTAATGTTCTAGAAAATATGAAGAAGCCCAGCTTTACAAAATATGCTGCTTGTCTCACCATCCCTCAGCCCTCACACTGTGTTTAAAACAAAGTCCAGCAAACTGATATGCACTAATACATATACCCAAGGAACATATGGGTGTTTTATTTTTGAGCGCTACTGCATGAGGTAAGCACATGACTTTGCAAACGTTTGGTCTGCAGATTCAAGGAAGATAAAACAAAATCTTATATGATGCCCAAATATTTACAGGTGTTTGTATCTCTTCAATACATATTGAACAAGTACAGGATGAGTCGTCACAGCTGACTACTGTTATTCCTTGCTAGAATCTTTGTCAGTTTCCTTACTCTTTCCTGTCTTATGCTGCAAAACTTTAGCACCTCTTTCTATATCTAACTCATATTGTCCATGATGTCATGATACTAAGTTCTGGTACTGCAGCTAAGATTATCATATTCTGAGTATTCCTGCCATTTTTTTACCAAAGTGTGTTCACATACAGATATGTCTTGCTTCCCACTGGCTCAATTACTTTCTTCATTGAATTTTACCAAACTTCTATTTCTTGAAAGATTTGCACATAGCAAAGAAGCTGCAAAGAAGAACAACAAATACCCAATCCAATAAATGAAAATCTTCAGAAACATTCTTAAAAATTTACTCAGACTAGAATGGGCAGCCATAGCATACTGCAGTAAACTTATGCAGACTGCTTGCTCATTTAAACACTTGTCAGTTTTACATAAGATCTGGGCATCAGTGTCAGCACTATTTCTTGATATTCCTTTATATTTACCATCAGAAATACCATGAATAATGCAAATAACAGGGTCATCTCCCTGAAAATGCCAAGTTATTTAAGGTCTACCAAAGTAATCCTCTTCTTCCAGAAAGAAGATTTTGTCATTATTAGTGTCAAACGTAGGTCACTTGAATATAAGACTTCATCAATGTCAATTAAACTCTGTGACCTTCAGTAAAACAGTAGAATCAAAGTTAATTCAAATGCTAACAAATATAATTCCTTTCATCATTTAAACACTAGGTTTATCTAAAATTAATTTTTTCATACAATAAAAGTAATGGTCAATCTCATCAGAAAATTTCCTGATGGATAAAAGTATTAGAATTAAAATAGCTGTAAATTACTTGTTGCAGTTTTCCAAATTAACAAAGATTAACCACAAGTATCTGTCCAATTAACCTCTAAATGATTGTTTGAATGAATTATCGTAAAATATTTGATAATACTATAATTATTCCTTGCAATAATCATTGCTGCTTAAGTCCTACCAAATTTCAGACTCGTTGTACAAGACTTTAGTATAACTTCATACATAAGCTAGATTTATCGAAACTAACTACCTTGGATGGGCTACGATTATTTTTCTTCATAGTAGCTAGTTTAGCTAGTACTGTGTTTTAGATTTGTGCTGGTGGAAACAGTTTATAATTAAGGGATGTTTTAGTTACCCCTGAGCAATGCTTTCACAGCATGAAGCCCTTTTCTGCTTCCTACCCCACCAGCACTGAGTCTGCACAAGGCGTTTTGAGGGGACACAGCCAGGACAGCTGACCTCAACTGACCAAAGGAATAACCCATACTATACGGCATCATGCTTGGCATATGAAGTGGGCAAAGAAGAAGGCAGAAGAGGATGTTCAGTGTGATATCCTTTAGACAAGGTTTTGATCTTGAATTACAGTTTTCAGATGAGGATGTTTATCGGTCTAAATTTAGAAGCCAACTCCTACAACCAGATACCTTCCCTGATAAAAGTTGATATTTCACCTTTAATGAATCTGCAAAGGCTTTAAAAAATGTATGTGAATTAGTATTGTTCTCTTTTCTGAACTCTTTATATTTTTCTCAGTCCCTTTAAAGTGGTTTAGAAACCTGCATTTCATATAAAATTCTTCCATCTGGTATGTAAGTTACAATCCAGGTTTAGCTATTCTCAGAGGACTGGAAAGGTGATGATATTCTTGAAATGTCCAAGCTACAATGGAAGACATGGTCTGAAACAGAAGTTGTTTTCAGTTATACTGATTTCTTAAAATTTATTTCCAGCAAAAGAAGAGGGGGAAAAAATGAATATATATTCAAGTTCTCAATACTTCTTCTCCAGATAAGATGTGAGTGCTATTTTAAACATGAAAAAAAATTGTTCACTATTATGCTTTCTGTGTGCTTCTTCCTCATATACTGACATTGAAGCTTAACATCTCTCTGTTTGTTTCTAAATAAAACTTTACATGGCAGTTAAAGACACAACATAGATAACAGCTGCAGCTGAAATTTACATTATAGTAACAAGACAGCTGAAGTTACCACGCATAAGGCACAGATTGCTTTTGTGAAACAATCTGAAGTGCAAATGTAATGACCAAAAGCAGGGGAAAACATGTGCTACCTTTATTTCAAGAAAGGGAAAAGGAACCATTGTTAGAAAGAGGCACAGAATGACTGACAAGAAAGCTGTTGAAATGCACACTGTTTATCAGCACAGGATCTGACATTGGCACAGGTCACTATTGTGCCTGTTTGCAAAGCTCTGTCATTAGCTGAATGCACAACTTCTGATCATTTAATTTGAACAATTAGGATTAACGTGTGCATACATAAACTATGAACCTCATGTATAAGAAAGATTTGGTTTGGGATTAAACATTTCCCAGACCTGTAGGAAAGAGTCTTATGCTCTGTACAGCTATAATAGGCTGCTGAAGGCTTGGCCAGCCATAGGAAAGTTTGTTAAAATAAGGATCTATTGACCAATAATGCAGATGTCTACCTCTAAGCTGGCCACCCTAGGCTCCCTTTATACTCACTTGAAAGAAAGTAGTATTCCTACAGAGCAATTCATCAGAATGTGGATGTCTAAAATACAGCAGATGACTCATTCCCTAGAAATGCATATTTTGTTCTTTGCTCACAAGGGCACCCAAAGGCACTTAAGAGACAGGTTACTACATGCTTCTACCATTCTAAATGTCTGAACAAGGTGAGATGAATCTCATTTTGTCTGACTAGGTGAAAACTGTCTTTTGCTCATGAAGCCAGTATCAGCACCTACAAAGAGGGAATAAACAATTAATGACTAGGTTAATGAAAAGTTATATATAAGGAGGAGAGAGCTGAGTTTAATTGATATCATGTTCCAAAGACTTATCTGGACTGTGAAGACAGTGTAGGATATCCTGGGTTTAGGATCTATTCCCATGATAGAGCCTGAAAAAGTAAGGGTTGGATAAGAGCCATAATCCTTAGATACTATGAAGCACTTGGGAGCTTGATAGTCATATCATATAGAAGCTTGTTAGTCAAATTATCAGAACAGAAAAATATGAAGATAACCTAGGTGCTAGACAGACATAAACAGAGATTTGTTCTTTTTTTTTTTTTCTATATTTTTTCCTTCTGCATTCATCACTTCCTTTCACACTTGTGGCCTCTCCTGGATTTTGTAGCTATGTACTTCTATTTACTTTCAGCTTAATTTAATTCACAGTAAGAAATGTTTGGGATAAGTATCTGAATCCTAAGGTCATCCATTCCTTTGAACTGCTACTCACTGGTGTTTGCAGTGACAATCCCCAAATGTTTGTTTCCAAGGCTGCCTGAAATGTTGTAAATGTGTCTTTATCAACTTGCATAGGCTAACTTGAGTGATGATCTGCTTTCCCAAGTCTAGGACAATGGAAAGACCTAGTGAAGTGACATGCAAACAAAAGATTAATTTTGAAGTGATATTTGCTGGTACAATTACTCTAAATTAATTGGCATGTTGAAGTTATATTCATACAGACAGTTCTGAGTTCATGACAACACACTGCTCACAGCATGTGCAGCAGGTATTCGCCCAAGGTATATTTCTTCTAGACACTATACAGTTTTGTTTTCTTGGCACACAGCACACAGATCACAGGCAGAAGCTAGCCTTTGTTGCTGTGTTCCCTATTACACTTCTGTAAGTCAATCGTTAGCTGGTATATATCTGGCATGTTTCTATCAAGCAGATTTTGCAGTTTTGACAGAAGTTTTTTCAAGCAGTATCTTCAGCCAAAACTAGCCTTTCATTGCAGCAACTGACTCTAAATGACATTAGAAAGGCTGAAGAGAAGTGTGTACTGCCTAAGACAGAAAAGAATCCTCTTGGATCTCTTGGAAGAGATGCTATGCAGCACCACTTTTGAGCTCAAAAAACATACTATTGCTAGCTGGAAAGGAACACACTGTCCTCCTAGGATCGTCCATGGTGACTGCAGAATTACAAGTGAGAAAAAGTATTTTCTTGGAGATTAGAGCAGGGCTCATTCCAGAACTAAAAAGTTTTCAAAGTTTGGAGTAAGAAGACTTAGAGTTGCTGTGGTTAGATACGTATTTATATAATCTATTTTTCTCCTTAGAAACAGAGTGGGAACTTCAAGGACTGGAGGAGTGCAGCATGAACACAACACTTGGACAGGATGGGTTCACAGGAACCTAATTTTCATCTGCTGAGGGCTTTTCTGCAGAGCTGAAAGGAACTGAGACATAGGGTACTACTGTCAAATTATTGCTCCAAGAACGGTGCAGTTCCAGGGGAAATACATGTCTGATAGTTGAATTGACTTGAGGAACAGTGAAAGCAAACACAACCTGGCTGCATGCTAGCATTTAACCATGGGGTGACATCTAGTCATTGCTGATACAGCCAGACTCATGTGGTAAATGGCCCAAACAGGCAAACCTCAGTGATGAAATCCAGTCTTGGACGAAATATTTTAAACCCATATTAAACAAAAAATAATAGGGCTATTTAAATTTCATTAAACTGTGGTTCATTTCCACACCTTTCAATTCTTTAAGACAATAGAATGGAGAGAGGAAAATCTGAAAGAACTGGAAACAATTGCTTCTAAATCCTTTAATATTTCTTATTTCTTTTGAGGACAGCTAATGAGCTCAAGAAGAGAGAGATTTGTTAGCCAAACTATAAATTCCCATTTACAGGAATATTAAAAAGAAAAATGACAAAATCTATAAAGACGGTAATTTTTAATCCTTTATTGCATTGACAAATATTGGCTGGAATTCTCGTGAGAAACATTTTATTTATTTTAGTGTTTCTAGGGTTCAATAAAAGACAAAACCATCAAGCTTTACAGAACACAAAGAACTTCTATATAAGCCCTTACAGTGTGGCAGTTAAGCTACGTAAGAAGACACATTGTCTTATTCAGATTTTTTTCTCTTCCTCTCCACATTTTCACTGCCAGAATATATTTGCCATTTCTACAGAACTTCTGAGATACATGCAGAAGATTAATCTAATCAAGAGACTGAAAGTAAATTGACAGAACACCAGAAACCACCACATTTTTTGAAAGAGGAGGATTATGCTGTAACAGCCATTTGTCATTTTATTCTTGATACAAACATGTTTAACAGTCTTTAGCTTAAACGTATTCACTTTGTACTTTTAGTTTTAATTTTCTGAATGTTCTCTTGTAATGAGATTACCCTATTGCATGTTTTCTAGGCAGATTTTTTTGTCTGTTACCTAGCAAATCCTATTATTTCATGCTTTTCATCCAAAACATATTACCATGTTTACTGTCTTTGCAAGAGAATGGCAATTCAGATTCTGAAATTGATAGGTGTGTGCACAGGTATTATTGCAGACCTTGCCCTATACTCTCTGTCATAGCAAGCTTACTTTTCATAGGGGACGGGAAGGAAATGGCTGTAAACATTGTGGATATTTTCTCCTCTTCTTTAAATTTCAAGGTTAGGATTCTCAAATAAATGTTAGGTAGGAGAATGGATAGAGTGGTTAAAAAATGACATTACATTTTTACAGCACTCTTTGAGAGTGGCTTTGAAAACAGTCATATAATTCTACTGAGATCATGGAAGTTTTACTTGCAGCTAGGCCATATTTTTCTTCTTTCTAAAAGACAGTCCTCTCCAGGCTATGGCCCCACACTTGCTGATATCTGATATATCTGCATTGACAGCTTGAGAGTGAACATTCAGTCTAGTTCAGATATGTGGATGCAATTGAATTTCTGTCAAATTAACCACAGTATGTGGCATTAATTTTCATGCTGGCTTAATGCCAGCTGTGAGAGAACAAGTGACATCTTTTCCAGCATCAATTTAGGATGAAGCTGCTGGACAATACCTGATTCTATATAAAGTGTCTAAGTTGAAGCAAATCCATGACTGGTTTTGTTTGGTTGGGTTTTCTGCTCTGTTGATCCAATAGTCAGTTTATACGGGATCAGCCTTTAGTATCCCATGACTTCAGCTTATATTGTCTGGAGCTGGAATATAAAATTGCTTTGATTTCATCATAGAATCACAAGCTCATCCTCAAATGCAGAAAGAAAAGGAGAGACTGATTCCTTCTTTCCTCTCCAGAATGTTAATGTATGCTATTTCAATTATTTATCAGAGGAGGTTTGCAGTAATTCCATCAGAATGCAATTTTTATTCTTTATCTGATAAGCAATAATTAATATTGTCAAGCAAATGAGTATATTCAGTGCCAATAAAAATCACAGCATCAGTATGAGGATATTGTGTTCTTAGAGTTCCCAAAGTTGATTACCAGCCATCTGCTCACATTAATTTAGTTGGCTGGAATGAAGAAGACTATCAACCTTGCAATGAGAGACTGAAAAGGAAATGGAGACTGCAGAAAGCAGCGTAGATGACATTAGGATTTATTGATTTATCCTGAATACATCTTCTGGAAAAAAAGTCACCTATATATTTCTTTAACAGTCAATCCAGGCATGAAAAACCAGTAAAATATTTCTCTCATCTGCAGTTTTGGCAAAGCATAACAGAAACTGGTGTTTGTTAGAAAAGGCAGTAATTTTAATATGCTTTATATAGTAATATCTTTGTATGTGTGTATGCATTACAGCAGATATATTATGCACTCCATTTGCATGCACAACCCTAACCATACATAGGTCTCAAGTATATTACAAACAGTAAGATTTCATACTGTGCAAGTTGCTGCTTTTAATCCCTTAACATACAATACTGACACATTTATATACTAATTTGTGCCTGAGGATGTCAAATCAAACTGAAAAGTCATGGCAAAAAAATTGTTTCTCTCTTTTTCTACATAGGAAAAATGTGACCGAATTGACTAAATTACCTAGTCTCAAACTACATTCTTTATGCTTAAAGTGCTTCATGGCATAATCCCAGCACAGCTAATAGATGACCTGAAGTTCCAAGATAAAGATTTCAGTCATAAACTTTCTCCTCCACTGCAGCAGAACCTTCCACCATAAAGATATAGCTCACCTGTATAGGACAAGACATTTAGTGGGGAGGTGGTTCAAAACCATGAAATAGTTTTTCCTAAGAAATAAGTGCCATCATAAACTCCAATGTCTTCCATAACTATAAGAAATCCTTTTTTTCCCATTAGATTTGAACATCTTTTAACAATATTTCCATTGTGGGGAGGGTGGGGGGGAGGAGTGGGGGTTGTAGGGGGAAGGCCCCAGTCAAAATATATTTCAGCATACTAAATTCACCCTTCTCAAGGAGTGGGGATATGATGGAAAAACAATGCAGTACATGTGGCAACCACAGTTCTCATTGCTAATGGACCTTTAATGAACTTGAATCCTTTTGTGACAGAATTTGCAAAATACAAGACAGCAAACAAGGCAGAGTCAGGACTGCAAATTTTTGTTTTCCAAATTCACTAGACACAGGGATTCAGAAGGAATTAAATGTAAGTACTGGGTCCCTCCAAAGGGATTGGCTCTGGATCTACTATGTTTCCCAGAAGCAGAGTACTACACATGAGCTGATTAGTGACATCTGGCCTCAGGGAGTCAGGGTGTCTTTAATTCCCCTAAGTCTGAAAAGCCAACCAGAGCACAACAGGAATATTTGATGGTCGTTTACCACTTTATGCATGTGTGTGTGTATATATACAAAGACAGTAGTTGTAGTAGTACATGTTCTTTCAGTGATCTGTATTTCTGATGGCACACTTAGTATGCAAGAGCATTTTGTTGCACGCAACAATGTCAAAGAGTAGGCATGTTTCTTAATATAACAATGCAATGGTGATTTACCCTGTCTGCTGATGTTCCTTATTAGACAGCCCATAGCAGCTATAGTGTGAAATCAGAATCTTTTTATATATATATCAAGAATA
>NW_008688339.1:8652-9642 GCF_000695815.1 Acanthisitta chloris
CACAGAAAGCAAATGTTGCTATTGCTAATGTTTTCTGTTTTCAAAAGCAGTTGTGCCCACATATCCCTGATTCTGATATTATCTACAGAACAAATGGTAGAATAATTATCCTTTACTTGTAAACACATGCAACATAACGGAAGAGACTTAAGATAAACCAAATAGTAAACAAAGAGGAGTGTAATTTCCAACCCAATTATTACTGGTGCTCAGACTCTTAGGCAGACATCTAAATTAGATTTGTGGCTCCTGAGTGACAAAAATGAAATGATTAGTCCTTACTTCCTGCATCACACTCTGATTCCAAGAAGATGAAAATCTAAATTCAGTAAGATATTTAACTTGCTAGTTCCCATCTAGGTTTCCATCCATGAAATGAAAAGTTAAGAAACAAATAAGCACTAGTCTTGCTGTATCTGAACTTTAGGCATAGTCAGTGAAAGCAGTTATATTTCAGCTGATCACTACCTTCCCTCTAATAAATTGTAAATGCCAATGCAGTTGCTCCTGGTTTCCTTCAGTTCAAAGTCAAATACATTTGTTTTATCTTCTGCTGCAACTACCTTCTGACCTCACTCCTATATGCATACTTTATTTTAAACACTGAATAGTTCCACTGACCTGAATCAGCACTTCTGAGACAGGATATGGCCTGAGAAATAAAACTGCCCTGAAATTTATCACATTTTATTTATTTCAGTGTAGCTGTTAAACTCCTTCTTAAATAATTCAAGTGATATGACTCTTTAGATTAGGCATAGTTACACTGATATACAAACATAATATCATAGCTATTTCCCAATGAGAAAGAGAAGAACACAAAGGGAGTATGTGATCCCACTGTGAATATGAATGACCATGCATTTTCTTAACAGCTGATGCATCAGAGGAACAAGCATATTGCAGTTGGTGACACTAGGAGAGGACTGCAATCCTGAGTCTCCTTCACATAATCAGTGTCTGAGCAACACCACTATAAAACTTCTATTT
>NW_008688340.1:0-348 GCF_000695815.1 Acanthisitta chloris
CATCGAGTGGGTCCCGTTGGCACCGAACGGCACCAGCAGCACCGAGCAGCACCGCCGGGGCTGACTGGGTCCCATTGGCACCGAGCAGATCCCATTGGCACCAAACAGCACCGGCAGCACCGAGCGGCACCGCCGGGGCCAACCGGGTCCAATTGGCACCAAGGGGCACCAGCGGGTTCGACTGGGTCTCACTGGCACCAAGAGGGTCCCATCGGCACCATGTGGCACCAATGGGTCCAAACGGGTCTCATCGGTACCGACCAGGTCCCCATCAGTACCGAGTGGGTCCCAGTGGCACTGAGCAGCACCACCAGCACTGAACAGGTCCCACTGGCAGGGCCCACCCGG
>NW_008688340.1:368-1739 GCF_000695815.1 Acanthisitta chloris
ACTGGCACGGAGCAGCACCAGTGACACTGAGTGGCACCAGCAGGTCCAAGCTGGTCCCATCAGTACAGAGTCAGAACTGTCAGATCCGATCAGATTGGATCAGATCAGATCAGATTTCTCGGCTCAGTTCTGCTTGGCACCACTCAAGTCTATTTGGATCAGCTCAGCATCACTCAGCTCCAGGCTGGGCAGGGTGTGACCCCTCACCATCACATGTACACGTGTGTGTGCACCCTTGGGCACAGGTGTACCCTTGGGCACACCTTGGGCACACACACACACAGATGTGCACATCTGGAGATGGACATATGATGGACACCCCCTGGACATGCATGGAACACCCTTTGGAATATTGACATGTGCACACACATACATGCCCCAAGGTTTCCACATCTGTGTATATGTATGGACACCCCTGGGCACTTGTACCCATGTGCACACAGACATACATATATCCTGGGGCTTGCACACGTGTGTGAATGTGTGTGGGCACCCCTGGGCACTTGTACCCATATATATATCCTGGGGCTTGCACACACATGTGTCCATGCTCTCCCCTTCACACCACATGTGCACACATGCCCAGACACATGTGCACACATGTGCAGGCACACCCATGTGCACACACACACACACCTGTGTAACATAGAGCTGTGCACACACATATGTTGCACAGGGTTACGTGGTCATGTCTGTGCCCAAACCACAACCACATCCCGTTGCACACACGTGTGCAACCCCAACACGTGTGCACATACACACACACACTGACACTCCCAGTGCCTCAGTCCTTCCCAGGGAATTTGGGGTGTTGGAACAAGGCACTGGGGGCAGGGAATGGCAGGAGGCTCTGGATTGTTCCCAGAGTGGCTGATTCCCATCCATGGCTGCTTTTCCTACTGCAGACACGGAATTGTGAGCAGAGCTGTGGGCATGCAGGGACTGATCCCTGTGTAGGGATGGATCTGTCTGCATGGATGGATCTGTGTGTATGGATGGATCCATGTGTACATGGACAGATCCATGTGTGCATGGACACATCCATGTGTGTGGATCTGTCCTTGTGTGCATGGTTGGATCAATGTGTGCATGGACAGATCTGTGTGCATGGATCCACATGTGCATGGACAGATCCATGTGCATGGACAGATCTGTGTGCATGGATCCACATGTGCATGGACAGATCCATGTGCATGGACAGATCTGTGTGCATGGATCAGTCCAGGGTGTGGATCAGTCTGTGTGTGCATGGTTGGATCCATATGTGCATGGACAGATCCATATGTGTGGGTCAGTCCATGTGTGCATGGACAGATCTCTGTGCATGGATCAGTCCAGGTCTGGATGGACAGATCCATGTGCATGGACAGA
>NW_008688341.1:0-1012 GCF_000695815.1 Acanthisitta chloris
TGTGTGTGTGTGTGCGCGCGTGTGTGTCACACAGCACTGGCCTCATGCCCACTGAGGGAAGGGTCAGCGCTGTCACCGGCCCAGAGGGACATCTCTGAGGACACGCTTTGCTCCGGGGCCACTGCCAGCCCCGGTCCATGGCCAGAGCCAAGGCAGCACCTGCCCTGGCACGTGGCACTCAGTGTCCTCTGGCCCAGCACGCGGCACACATCATCCCCACAGCCACACCGCTCAGTGGGAGCTGTGGGGGGAGCAGGGACACTGCCAAGGGCACAGCTGGGGACCCTCCTCTGGGGGTGCCACAAAGTC
This sequence comes from Acanthisitta chloris, assembly GCF_000695815.1. Classification (NCBI taxonomy): domain Eukaryota; kingdom Metazoa; phylum Chordata; class Aves; order Passeriformes; family Acanthisittidae; genus Acanthisitta; species Acanthisitta chloris. The sequence continues at coordinate 310 of NW_008688341.1, forward strand.
ACTGTGTCACCAGGATCCCACTGGTGTTGACATAGCTCCACCCTCCTAAGGGTGCCATGAAGTCACTATGGGATGGGATCCCACTGGTGTTGGCATGGCCCAAGCCAAGCCCAAAAGCTGCCGTGCCCACAGAAGCTGCTGGAGCCACAGTCTCGGGGTAGGGGTGAGGGTAGGGGTGACCCCTGGCACAGGGGAGCTCAGGGGACTCTGTCCCATGGATGTCTTTGGGCTGATGGCGATGGCTGTGGCGTGGTAGGACCCTGGTCACACTGGTACTGCTGTGTCCATGCTAGTGTGCTCTGTAGCGGCAGCACACTGTGTCCCATGGCACCCCACAGCACTCCACTACACCCCACTGCATTGCATGGCCTGGCATGGCACACCAGGGCTTTAAACCATGTGCCCCTGCCCTGTGGGGCACCGTTGCACTGCCTGGTTGCACCACAATGCACTGTGCCCCACCGTGTGCCATCACCTCGCACTGCACAGCACAGCCTGGCCTGGCACTACCCAGCACAGCATGGCACTGTACAACCTGGCACTGCCTGGCCTGGCACTCTGTTGCATGGCACTGCACAGTATGGCCTGGCACTGCCCAGCCTGGCATGGCACAGTATGACTTGATACAACACCGCATGGCAGAGCCCGGCCTGGCACAGTCCAACCACGGCACAGCCCAGCCTGGCACAGTCCAGCCATGGCA
>NW_008688342.1:0-567 GCF_000695815.1 Acanthisitta chloris
AATTAAGAGACCAATTAAAGCACTGGAGAACAGCAAAACCCTCAGCAGGGCTTTTTGGCCAAGCACTAAATCAGCACTCCACAGCGGCACTGACTGGAAATATTTTGTGGCCACAAGCAGCCTTTGAAGGAAGCTGTTTGAGGAGGAAATCAATGACATACCGTTTTCTCGCGATCCAGTACCGAATCCCAACATAAATCAAGACGATGGCAAGTGGCACAGTGATCACTGTCACTGCTGTGTTTATCATGCAACGCTTGCGCACATCCTGAGGGCACAGAGCAGGTGCTATGCTCTGTGGATTGTTGGCATTTCTGCTTCTGTCACTGGCCATATCTGTGGGAGCAATTGGGAGTGTTAGCCTGTCCTGGGCACCACTGCTGAGCCTGCAGCACGCTGGACACGGCCAGGCTGTTGGCTGCTTCCCCCAGTGCTGGTGCCTGGAGACACACTCCTGTCCCTTGGGACAGGCTGTCCCTCCAAACAACACCCAGAGGGCAGGAGGGGAGCCCAGGGGGAGCAGAGCTGCTTGAGCAATTGCTCCTTCAAGGGACACAGACAAAACCA
>NW_008688343.1:0-360 GCF_000695815.1 Acanthisitta chloris
ACGGGGAGCGGAGACCGCGGGTGTCGTGGGAACGCGGGTGGACCTGAGTGGTCTGATCGCCAGAACTTATTTCCCACGTGGAGGGAGCGAGCTCTGTATCACCCTGTCGCGCCCGCGGAGCAGAAATATTCCAGCCTGGCGAGCTCCTCCCGACGAGAGCTTAGCTGCTGTGCTCTGCGTACGGTGGTGCTTATTCATCCGGCACCTGGGGAAAAGGTGGGTTGCTTGTGATGAGACTGAGCTTAGTTTTTTAAGCACTGTTTCGCCCTTCTGTGCATCCGGTGTGCTGCAGCCCTTCAAGTGTTTCTAACGTTGCCCGAAATATCGTAATTTTCTGTCCTGTGGCTCCCCCCCGGGGGG
>NW_008688343.1:392-3643 GCF_000695815.1 Acanthisitta chloris
AAAGGTGGATCAGGGTGTTTCTTCTGGATGAAAGTATGTTGCTGGTGATACGTTAGTATGTTACAATTCCTTTCTGTATCAAAAAGATACAGAAAGTTAACCTTGGTAGCTACAAAAGTAGCAGTGGTTTGCTTCTCTTCAGGTTTTAGTAACGGGATAGCAATCGGAGTTCCTGTTTGACTGCTCCAATGTGCACTGAGAGCTCCAAGCCTTGGCCATTGCCAAGCATACTGATTCCCCAGCTAGTAAAAGAGAAATAAGTGTGTTTCCATTAGGGAGAGGGAAAAAAGGCTTGAAGCCTTTATGCTGGTTTCTTCAAAGGCAGTTTTTGCCGGACTTGTGCAAGTTTGTGGTAGTAAGGGGAATCTGCTGTTGAGGCTCTCAGAAGAAGCAGTGTGGGTTATGTTGTTTGAGGATAGTTTGGCTGTGTGACACTGTAGCACTTGTCTGTTCATACAGACTTGTGTGAGAGCTTTTGATGTGGATCAAACAGTTAAAAACAAGCAAATATAGATCTCATTTGTTATTGATCTGAATGAGCGGGATCTAGCTACGGGAGTCAACATTGTGGCTACTGTGTTGAAATGAAAAGCCTTAAAACAGGATAACTGACTATTAAACTGACTTCTTTTTTAAAGATACCTTTTTTAAGTTACCTTATCTTGTCTTGTGTTCTGCCTATGGTAGAACAAGTTAATGAGGTAATCCTTGAGTCCAGAAATGGCAACATAACAGGAAACCAAAAGTGGTGACAGTTTGCTCAATAGTTTGAAAGCTTCTCAGTCTTGAAAGAGGTAGTGTGTTGTTTGAAAATATCCCTGAAATAACATCATCTACTGTAAATCACTCTCACAAAGTAAGAAAATGAGCATAGAATAATTCTTGAGAATAGAATAAACTGAGATTGACTTTTGACTAACAAGATCCTTTGAATATATTTTGATCCAAACCTGTCCAGAGCTGTCAGTCTCCTGAAGGTCCCTTCTTTGCCAGATGAATTCTGTGTCCTGGTATAATTCACTTGCTTAGGCTTTGGTCTAAGACAAACAAAAGTCTCGTGGCTGTGAACTGATATCTGAAATAGAGGAATGCTTTGGAGCAAAAAAGTTATGAAATATGGTACCTCAAATATGTCTGTAAGGGATTTTAAAAAAATTCCAATTCTCCAGTCTTCACTGAGCATACCCAGACACTGCTTTTCAAACACCTGCAGCCCTTGGAATGGCACTCCTTATTTTCTCACTTGTGCACAAGACTTGTATTAAATGCAAGCAGGTAAGGTACTACATGCCATAATCTCTGGGAAAATCACACCATATATTCCCCAAGATACAGTGCAAGTACTTCCCAATTAAAGTAAATTATAAGGGAAACATAGGTTGGATTTAATATAAAACACTGGTAGGTGTACCTTGGTCACTACATGTGTGTGTCATTCAAAATGCTACACCATCTGGTATGACTTGTAATTGCTGCTCAGGAAAAAGCTTTACCCAGAACATTTTTTGAGAGCTGCTGTAGTTGTGTCAGGGATTGTGGAGGAGTATCAGTTTGTGCACTCTTGAGATTAATTCTTAAAATCCCCTTATTGCCAAGTTTCCTCAGCAAGAAAAACTGTAATATTACAATACGGGGTTTTATGGGAAGGTGTTACATATGCAGTGTGTGAACTAGTATTTAAGAGTCTTGAGGGTTTGCTAATTGCTGAGTAAGATAGTCATATTTTTCTTGAAGAGCAAAAAGCCACCCCCAAAACCTAAACAATGTCAATGGGAATACTTGGGGATTTGCCTTCTAAAGTAGGTCACGGTGTCCTAAATAAGTCAGCAGATCTATTTCTGTAGTATTTTCTAATATTTTCAGATAATATAAAATGTTATATACAGGCTGATCTTTCCTCTTAGTGGAGCACCTGAAGGTCTTGTCTCTCCCTTCCCAGTGTGGATTCTCTCACTTCCCTCAGCCCTCCTGAGTTTGGGTTGCAGCAGAGTAGGACTAGATTGTGGTTTTGGAGACAGACCTCTTCTTGTCTAACCGCTGAAGAGTCATAATGAAAAAAGAATACATTAAAGCTGTAGCCAAGTTGGTAACAGGCAGAGTAGACTTGTGTGTAGACCAAAATGAGAAAAATACAAGCCCTAAGTTAATTGCATCTTGGAAAAAGCAACTCGTGCTGGACTCGTATACAGCCCACTTTAGAAGCACTGGGGGTGGGAAGGTAGTTAATGTTACTCATCAAAACTTAGAACTCCTCTACATATACAAACTTTGGAAATCTGGTAACAAATGGTAATTCAGGTACTGTAAAATTGTGGTATTTAACAGAATTAGGCTCTTAAGCTTTTTTGCTTTAGGAGAAAGTTCAGGTCTCCACCAAATCATCACAAACTCTTTAAGTTCTGCCAATAACATCACATTATAGCTATCACAGTTTGGGGTTGATATTGTACCTGCCCATTCTTTCTTTTGGCAGCACAGCTCTTTACTGTTGGGTGAATGCTGATGGAGTGTGGTTCTTGCAGAGATGTGTGGTACAGGACAAAGACATTTTCTTAAACTCTTTACACAGACAGGTGGCTGTTGTTAATTTGAAATCCTTTAGTAATCTGTGAAGCTTTTCAATGCAATAATTGAGGAAATTTAACTCAAAAGAAAAAGATAGTTAATATTGTTAGAGTCTGTAAATGGCTGTTTATTCAGCTTTTTTAAAACTTTATGAGCTGTCCTGTATCCTTGTTTAGTGGGAGAGTGGGACAGAATAGCTGAATTGCTTTGCTTCTGGTAAAGTAACTCGAAGTTTAGATCTAGCTATTACAGAAATAAAAGATTGCTATCAAATGTGCACGATAAGAGCACATGGGCATAAAATACCTGTGTCAGTCAGGTGCTGTCTTTTAAGTCTTCCAGCATTCCTTGGCTGCATTGTGAAAGTTTGCTGAAGTGGCTGTGATGTTTTATGGTTTTGTAATGTGCCATTTATGATGCAACTTGCAACAAGGAAATGTCGGGTTTTTTCAAGACTGCTGGGCTGAGGCTTTTAATTCTTATATCTGTCTTAGAGCACTTTCAGTCCTGTGACAAGATGAAAGAAATACGTGAATATTAAACCATTATGGTTGCCTTTAACTTGGGTTTGCAGCTCTCTTGAGTGAGATTCTTGAATCAAGAAAATGATGTCTTTCCTGTTACTTGGAAGTTGAAAAGTGTCAGGTTTTGTCAGTGCCTGGCTGAGAATTTACCCCCCACCCCCA
>NW_008688344.1:0-8371 GCF_000695815.1 Acanthisitta chloris
GGTTGGAAGAGACCCCCAAGATCATCAGCTCCAGCCCATGCCCTGGCCCTGCTCTCTCTCTGCTCAGGCAGAGGAACAGAGAGCAGCTCCTGCCCTCAGCTCTGGGGGCTGTTGGTGCCTCTGGAAGGTGCACACAACCTAACAGTCTCACAGCACAGAATTCAGGGGCTCCTAGAGTTGAGCTCAAAAGTGCTGAGTTCATTCTCCAGTTCCCAGCTTCCCAGTGCCTCTGGGAAAATGTTAGAGCATTACTGCTGCCAGCAGAATTTTCCCATCAGCAGAAATCATAGAATCATAGAATGTCAATGCTTGAAAGCCAAAGATGGTATTTCACACATCTAAAGATATTTTAAATTGATGATTTGCAAAAACATTTCTAGATTTCGGCCTTCCATTTTAACTTGCAGAGAGTAACTTTGGAAGGAGAATCATAGAATCCCAGAGTGGTTTGGGTTGAAAGGGACCTTAAAGGTCATCCAATTCCACCCCCTGCCATGAGCAGGGACACCTCCCACCAGCCCAGGGTGCTCCAAGCCCCATCCAGCCTGGCCTGGAACACTCCCAGGGATGGAGCAGCCACAGCTGCTCTGGGCAACCAGTGCCAGTGCCTGAGCACCTCACAGGGAAGGCTTTCCTCCTCTTTATGGAGTCATGTCAACTATTTACAGTACTGAGAAGGAACCTGGGCTGCAAATCCAGGCAAGGCTCAGGACTGCAGAGAGGGAAGTTCTAAAGTGAGAACTCTTAGATCTTTCATTTTAAGCATGTGGTACAAGGATGTGATGACATTGTGGGACACTGAATGTGGCAGTGTCAGCAGCCCCAAGGCCAATCCAAGTGGCAGCAGCAGCGGCAGAGGAAAATCGAACACTCTTTGCTTGGTGTTGGAACAGGACAGCACACATCCCATCCATACCTATTAGCACCTCAACCCCACCAAGTCCCTGCTGACCACAAGAGAGGGATGAGTCTGCAGGGGCAGGGACTGAGCACAGCCCGGGGTGGTGACACACAGCCAGTGCTAACCAGTCTCTTAACGTGCAATTCCAAGGTGGCAGAGCTGTGCCAGAGACAGGGACACTTGCTCTCCATCAGGGCAGGTGGTGAGATTAAAGCTTTCCTCTCCACTCTCAATATGTTTTCCTCTGGAGAGCAACTGCTGATACAACATCTATGCTGAGAAGAACAGTGTGTCAGCTCAGTGCAAAATGGGAATGGGAGGGAGATTAAATATGGCTATTCCCTGTCTGCTGTCCATGAACAGCAACTTAGAGCACACAAAGATGGGGATGAAGTTCATGTCACTCTTACCAGGACACTCTTGACGTAGCCAGCAGTCTCCAGGGTCTGGGGAAACAGAATGAGATCATGTCAGCAAGCGGACAGGCTCAAACAAGAAACAAACCCCAAACCCAGGGCTGACAGCCCTGTACACAGCAGTCTTTAGCCCAGTGTTGCCTCCAGCTGAGGGAGTCTGGACACTGCCCCTCACAGGTGCTGGATCCAGCCACCAGCAGCTCTGGATGTGCTGCAATAGGTCAGGCATGCCAGTGCAATGCATACTCAAAGAGTTTTTCCAGACACCAGATCACTTATACCCAGTTCAATCACACTAAGCACAGAAATGCTGCCAGGCCCCACTGACCAGCATCTCCCAGAACTCCCAGCAGCCCTAGCCTAGGCTTCTCCTCTGTTCTGGCCTTGGCTGTGAGAGCAGCAGTGAACATCTTACCTTGGAGAGTTCATCAATGAGGTTTTGCTGCTCAATAACTTGCAGTCTCAGGAAATCTACTTCTCTCTCTTCCTGGCTGTGGTCAAGGTCATTTAAGGAGCTTGGTCTCCTGATGGCTCCTGTTCTCTGCCTCTGAAAACCAAAACCCACAGGGCACAAGGGGGAATGACCAGGAGGCTTTGCCAAAGGACATGTCTAACCCTTCCCTTTACAGTGTGTGATGCATCTCTCTAATGGCTGTTCTGGCAGCTCTCCTGCTCCCCTTGCTGAGCCTCACAGCTGGGCTGCAAACATGCCACGTGGCCCTGATCCTCCGGCTGGAAAAAAGGGCAGAGTCACAGTACAGGTCCCCCAGGGATTACAAGGTGATTCTTGCAGGGAAGTCAAAGGTGAATCAGAGAACCCCAGACTGGTTTGGGTTGGAAGGCACCTTAAAGCCCATCCAGTCCCACCCCTGCAGGGGCAGGGACACCTCCCACGAGCCCAGGCTGCGCTGCTCCAGATCCAACCTGGCCAGGAGCACTCCCAGGGATGAAGTAGGGAGCTGTGTGCCCATATGGAAGCTGAGCAGCTCCTGAGGGAGCAGTGGCCTTATCAACACATACAAATCACACAATTCCTTTCCTTCAGAGCTGCTTGTTCTCAAGGCTAAAACACATCTAGACTGTGTTTTTGTTTATATAAAACCAAACACGCCCATGAACCACAGCACAGCACTGGAAGTCTCAGCAAGCAAGTAGGGAGCTGTGTGCCCATATGGAAGCTGAGCAGCTCCTGAGGGAGCAGTGGCCTTATCAACACATACAAATCACACAATTCCTTTCCTTCAGAGCTGCTTGTTCTCAAGGCTAAAACACATCTAGACTGTGTTTTTGTTTATATAAAACCAAACACGCCCATGAACCACAGCACAGCACTGGAAGTCTCAGCAAGCCCCAGAGCAGGGACAGTGTCCTCTGGGACCTCCAGGTATGGGGTGAGCTGAGCCCTCCCGGAGCACAGACACTCACCATCGCGATGTTTTCCTGCGTCACGAACTTCAGCTTGTTCTCCATCCGGCGTAAGGCATGTGACAGCTCCTCATTCTTCCTGCTCAGGCGTTTGTTTTTGTCCAGAATGGGCTTGTACTGACTCTCTGCTTCCCGGAGGCGTTTCAGCTGGGGGTAAGGAGAGAATGAACACTCTAGAGCTTTGGCAGCAAATGCATTGATCATTTCCTTTATCTGTCACACTAGCAGCATTTTCTCCTGGTGCAAAGCAGAGCTGACCACATTCTCTGGGTATTTCTTTTTCCATTTGCCATTGGGAAGGCATCATTCCTCCTCCATGAGATATTCAACCCATGCAACAAGTGTCCCATGTATCTATTGATGAATGCATTCCATTCCATTTCATTCCACACAAATGTGTTCCATGTGCTTATTAATTACTCTATTTGCTTTCAGAAAGAAACAAAATTAACTGCAGCTAGTGTCACCTTAAATATCCACAGCCACACAAGCAAAGAGGAGCGACTGCCACAGAAGCAAAGAGCAGCGTGTGGTGGCACAGCCCCGAACACAGAGCTGAGGAGGAGGAAGAGCAGCCACCTCCACCAGGAGTTCCAAGCAGCACAGGTGAAACCGTGTTGGCATTCTGGGGCCAAGCCATGGCCCATCAGCTTGCCCATAAGGCCTGGGCACTGCTGACTCACCAGCTCGTTCCTCTCCTCCGAGAGCAGCGCGTTCCTGTCCTCCAGCTTGCGGATGATGCCGCTGAGCTCCGCGATTTTCAGCTGGAAGCGCCGTGCATCCTTTTCATCCAACTGCTGTTCCTAAAACAAAGATCAACTGCAAATAGCTGCCCCTAAGTGCCCAGGCAACAGCACACTGTCACAGCTCAACCTCTGGCTTATCCCAGCTCCAAACATTCTGAAGGGCTCTCGGGCAGCATGTGACCCATGGAACCCAAGTGACCATGGAAAGCTGCAGGATGAGACTGATGGAAAGGCAGGAGTGGAAATGTAACAAAGAATGCAAATGCAAAGTATGTATATGTATATGTCTATGCATATGCAAATACAGAGGCACAAATGGCAAACTTGGAAACAGAAGGGAAAACCTCCGAGCTGAGGGCCATGTTCCAATGGTGCCACTGTTGAACTGAGAGCTTGAGACACTTCACCCACTCTGAGGACTTGGCCGTAAGAAAATTACAGTAAAATTACTGGAGTACAAATGGGGAAGGTCCATACAATTGTGCCACAGCAGAGGCTCTTCTGCCACCAGGCTGTGCCCCTTATGGGCTTCTTCAGGCAAAGCCCCAGGGGCAGCACTTTGTCTGAGTGAACATGCTTAAATCAAATCAGAGGTGACTAGAGATACAGGTACACATGTTCTCATTCAGAATCAGAGAGAAGTTACAGCTATCGACAAACGTGACAGACTTTCCTCCTTCTCTAGGACTTATTCTGGTCTTTGGCAGAAGTTGAGTACAACTAGAAAGAGACAAATTAGTGTCCACAGTGCTGGTGGCACTTTTGGGAGGTCTAGGGTTCCTCATTCAACAGGTGCAGGAGAGGCTTGGGCCAAAGAATAAAACAGATTGGTTTGCTCATGTAGAATTTTTACACTTGCACTGAGAAAACCAAGGCTGCTGCAAAAGAAATCTTGATGAGGATTAGCGATGAGGACAACCTGCACAGTCAGAGGTACGAGGTCAGTTCCCCCAGGGGGTTAGCTGGGCAAGGCAACGCCAAAGCAGAAAGGTGCCACATTGTGGACTGAAATTGAATGTTCTGGGCATTGCAGCAAAGAGGTGGGAGAGAAGAGGCTGGGAGTGTTTGATTGGCTTTGTGCCCACAGGCAGCAGGAGGACTCAGCTCAGGAGAGCGGAGCCAGCAGCAGTATCCCAGGCGGCCGAGAGCTTCCCGTGCCTTCCCATCCCCTCTGTAACTGGCCTTGTACATCTGCTCCCCAGCCCCACTGCTAGCAGCTCCCAGAGCTCACACACATACATCACTGGGTGAGAAATGCATTTGCATCGTTTGTTGGCAGAATCGTGTCAAACTGTCAAACTAAGGCAGGTGGCTGAGCATGGAACAGTGAGGAAAGGAAGAGAGAGAACAGGAAAAGTTCACCCTGCTGACAAAACTGAACCAAACCAACCAGGAAACGAAATGACAGAAAGCAAGAGCTCTCCCGTGGCGAGGTCTGGTTGGAAATCTCAAGGCTCTGGTGCAAACAGGCGCCTCGGGGCTGCCCCGCACGGCCAGGGGAGAGCTCTGGCTCAGGGTGCACTCATCAAGATTCTGTCACTTGGTGCTCGTTTAGGTGAAACCACGTGAAAGTGCTTACGGGGCTTCCCGATTGCTCTGAAGCGTCTCCTGCACCACTTGCATAAGGAAGTTCCCGCTTGGGGCTGCTCAGATGCCGGTCAGACTCTTTGAGCTGGGACAGTTGTTCATCTAAAGCCTCCTTTTGGAGCTGTAGTCTCTGAGCATGCCCGGCTTGCACCCCTAACTCTCTCTCCAGCACGAAGACTGCTCTGTCTTTAAACTTAATCTCCTCCATCTACAAGGAGAACAGAACACAGTCACTCAGGCGGCAGCGGCTCAGCACCTCCGGGGGGGAATACAGCGGCACTGCCCGGGCTGAGAACACCGGGCAGGAGTGTCACCCTTCTCCGGGGCCACTCGGAGGGAACTGCTTTAAGCCACTGGCAGAAATCTACGAGCAACACGTCACAAAAGTGAACGAATTACTGCAGAATACCTTAAAACAATTAAAACTGAACATTCACATCACTGTTTCATTGGTTGACTCTAATATTTCAATGATTTTGCAGCATTTTTGCCTGGATGTCAGAGTTGGAAAATTTGGATTCACAATTTTGAAAGAAAAATATTAAAAGTTAAGCATCCTTTTTAATTTCCAAACTCTAGAAGGAATATCAATTTTTAATTCCTCCCTCCCCCCCACAATCTCCCATGTGAGGAATTGAATTATCCTCTTTCCATGGGAAGTTTTGCTTACATATCATAAACATTGTGCAAAACCATTATGTGCTTGAATGACAAATGTCCAGTGACCTCTTAATTCTCTCATTTCCTGTTTGCCTGTGCAGAGGAGCTGTGCACATCCCATGGGATCAGCCAGGATCTGACCCCTGGAGCCTGGTGAGAGCTCCCAAGGATGGTTGGGATTAGCCAGGATCCGACCCCTGGAGCCTGGTGAGAGCTCCCAAGGGTGGTTGGGCTCTGCCTGGGTATGGGCAATCACTAATCCCAGCCCAAACTGCCCTCGGTGCCTGCACTGCCGCACAGCTCTGCGGCAGGAGCTCTGCTCTTCCTGCTGGATCACACACATTCACATGGACAGAAAGCATTAATTGCACTCACACCCCACATGTGTTACAGACACTGATCCTATGGAACAAAAGAAATTGCACACATCCCCTCAGCTCTCTGTGATCTGCTTCCACACATCAGAAACACAGGATTTTGGCATAAGTATCTGAGGCTTTAGATACTCAATTTCCATGATCAGTTTTTAACCTGTCCTGCTGCAAACAGGAACATTCTGCCTTGTGAGAACTGTGGTAATACTTTTATCTCTGGTCTGTCTGTAAACCTGGAGAAAAATGACATTGGGAATCAACAGTCATTCCAAGGACTTTGTGTCCAGGAAGTGCCAACATGGGGAAAAGCAGGTGCTGGCAGCTCACACAGGTAGCAGGAAACTGCTTCGCTCAGGTGTGTTTGGGTGGAGGGAGGATTCCACCTTGGACCTGGGAAAGAGACTCTGTGGGAGAGGACACAGGGGGTGGAGTGTGACATCCCTCTGGGGCACAGCGAGGAGGCTGCAGAGGCACCAGCTGAGGAGCATTTTCAGCTCATCACCCCAGTGTGCCCACAGTGGGAGGCTCCACGTCCCAGTTCCAGTGGGGAGTGCCCTGCGGGGTGAGGCTGCCCAGGGCGTCCGGCCCTTCAATAGCCACAGGGAGCAAACACTGAGCCACAGGCCCAGAGAGATCCCAATGGCCCCGGGGAAGAGCCAGCCCAGAACCGACAGCGTGGGACAAGTCATCAAGACCTGCAGGGAAACTGTACTTCGACGTCAATCAGAATCGAGATCTCTCAGTAAGCCGGAGCAAATCAAACGCATTTTGGGTGCCATGAACTAGAGCTGCTTCCAACAGTGCCCACACAGGCAGCGCCTGCTAACTTTGAATGAAACAAAGAGCTAATGCCTCCCAAGCACCTGAGGTGCTGCTGCTAAAAGCCTAACAAGGGATGGACATACAGATGAAAAGGAAACACTTCATCAAGTGATTATTTGTTTACAACGCGCAGAATATTGGGTAACTGATCCCTATTCACATGAAAACAAAGACACATTGCAACAAAGGCAAAACATGAAACTGGGAGGAACAAAGAAACTGGAGAAGACACAAAACACAGCATTTCACTAATGGTTTGTTTTCCAGAAAAAAACCACCCAAACAACCTAAACAAAATCTTCACAAATCACAAGAAACATCGACATTCACATTCTCCTTCCTATGCTTCAGTTCCCACCACGAAACATGCACATCAGTTTGGTGTCTGCAGCCCGTTATTAGACAGAAACCTTGCAGAAACAGCACGCACGGAAGGAATCACTCCCTGGAAAACACCATTTAGCACATTCACCGCAGTACGGAGAGGAAAAGCCACGAGACAGGACTCACTGGACGCGATGCTCAGGCACACGCCAGGGGGCTCAGCCCAGCCTGGCTGCATGCTGTGCTCGATGTGCTGCTGGATGTGTCTGCTGGATGTGCTGCTGGATGTATCTGCTGGATGTGCTGCTCGGGAAGGGGTGTCAGCGCGCAGGAGCATCCAACCCCCTGAGCGGCACCGCGGGTATCCCGCTTCGTTCCAGGGGTGGGATGAATATGTATGTGGGATGCTAATTAATAACCAGCCCCTGGGCACAGCTGGTGCCAATTACAGACACCAGCCCGCGAAGGGGACTCTGCTGCTCCCTCCTCGCGCTCCCCACCGCGGTGCCCATCACGCTCCCACACGCAGCTGGCTCTAAGCAAGGGCTCCTTTCAGATTATTCCTTCCATCCTGATTCCAACCCTACATGTAGGTTCCTGCTTGGGAAATTCCTGCCTAAAACATTCCTGGGGCCTTTGCAAATTGACAGGTGCCATCAGAACTGGCCTTTGGAGCTCACAGTGCCTGAGATCAAAGCCAGTCCCTCCAGGCACGGGGTCAGCAGAGAAGAATCCCTGTCCAGCTGGAGCTGCTCCAGGACAGACACATTTCCCCGTGGACACAATGTCAGAGCTGGCAATTAGGACACATGAGGAGACCTGTCCCCTGCCTTGAGGGGACTGCCAGGCCCCTGTCACCAGGCTGATGACAGAGGGCCCGGATGAAAGGAGAGGGGATGAACCCTCCAGTGTGACACCCCTGAGAGAGGATCGGGCACACAGGGGGCACAGGGGGACATGTGCCCTATGTGCAGTGTGCTTGTTTGCAGTCCCTCTTTGTCCTGGTGGTACCTGTCACCCAGCAGCAGCAGCCAGATTAACTCAACCCCAGGCAGCTCAGACCAACCCCAGTGTAACTGTCCAGTGCCCCTGGTGAGTGCTGTGAGATGAAGACCT
>NW_008688344.1:8407-12719 GCF_000695815.1 Acanthisitta chloris
CAAGCTCTTCCAGAGGCACAGGAGCCCCCAGCCAAGCCCTGTGCTAGGTGTGTCATGGCACAACACGAGCACGGCCCAGAACAGAGTAACCGACTTCTTGGGCCACAGAGAAAAGTGTTATTAAAACCTGGACTATAAGTGGCCAAAGGAATGACCCAGAACAGGGAGCTCACTGACCCTCTGGAATGCAGGGGTAATGTTGCCTGGCTTTTACAGTACAATCAAATCCTCCAGCCCAGGTCTCTGTGGATAAAACTGCTGCAAGAGAGGGTCAAACCAGAGGTGGTGAGAAAACACACACCCTGCCAGAAGGAACGAATCCCCCCGAGAGCTGTGCCTGCCTCAGCGTGGGGTGACTGCCGAGCACCTTTGTGATACCAAATATGGGGATTGCTCATCACACCAGGGAATCAAAAGCAGAAGATAAAGACTAAATCAATCACTGATCAAATTAATATTTAAAAAGTCATCTTCCTTCCCTTTCATCTGATCCCACCCTTTAAATCAGACATCTTCACTAATTTACCATGGTCTGACAGAGAGTTCGGGGAAGTGCCTGACAACAGAGACTCAGAGGATGCTGAAAACCTTGGTCTCCTCTGGCTGTGGAGTGGCACTGCCACGAGGAAGGTGTGAAGGTCTCAGCATCCAGTGGTCTTACAGAGGTGTTGGAATAGGTTATTACAGCTTTTCATAGTCATCCTCAACTAGAGTTTATCTAAATTAGAAACAAACTCTCCCCAGTCTCTAATAAATCTGTTTTCCTCCATTTTCCTGATTTCAGAACCCCTTGATAAAGGAGCCAAAGGGAGGAAGGAGGCTGCAGTGGCCATGGCTGTGCAGCACTTGTCCTTCCTGGCCAATCTGCAGCTAATTACAAGTTAAATGCCCTTTACCACATTGAATTTTGGTCCCCATTAAGCAAACTCATGGCCAGCTAACGTCAGGGAATGCTGCTGGCCCAGAGCTGCTTCCCCTGGCTGTGCACACCCTAACCCAGGGTGTGCCATTGGCCAGACACCAGTAATTAAACACATCCATGGAGCGTTTTAAGCTGGTTTCAAATGCACCAGCTGAAATTTCAAAGCAGCTGACTATAATTAGAAGCTCCCTGGGAAGGAGGTCACTGCCATCTGCACGGGGATTTCAGCTCCTGCAGCCCCTTCCCAGGTTTCTGAGCCAGGGGCAGCCGAGCTGGGGCGGTTCTGAGCCAGGGGCAGCTGAGCTGGGCAGTTATAGTCTCTGGGGACGTCACGCTCAGACTTTACAGACACAAACAGCATGAGCCATATGTACAGACCCAAACAGAAGCCCAGAACAGCCTGAACACACACGCTGGGAAATCGCAGTATTTCCCTTCCTGTGCTGATCACAGGATGGAGGGATGCCCAGCCCTGCTGCATGGGACTGGTCCAAAGCCATTGGCACTCACGAGAAATACCACCCTGGAAATTCCCACAACAAAGAGCTTGAATTTTTGTTTGGTAAATACTCAGAATCACAGAACCACTGAGGCTGGAAAAGACCTCCAAGAGCATCGAGTCCAACCTATGACTCATCAGCACCTTGTCAGCAAGAGCAGAGCACTGAGTGTCCAGCTCTGAATAGTCTGTGGTTTGTGAGAGTTGCCTCATTTTCCTGGAGAGCTTTTCTCACACGGTGCTGCACCAGCCTTTCCCCAAACACCAGGGCCCTCCCTGGGGGTGCCAAGAACCACTAGCCCCCACTGGAATCCACTGTGGTGGAGCCACTGGAGCTGAGAGTACCTGAAGCCATTCAGGAAGCTCTCAGGGCTTGGCCAACCCATGGCACCAGGTAATCTAATTAGTGCAGTTGCTAATCTGATTCTTTCAAGCAAGAATCAAACCAAAGTTTGATTTTCAAAGGCAATTTAGAAAACATAACACCAAACTACTCCATTCCTTGTAACTGAGACCAGATTAATTTCACAGCTTCAACGTTAGAGGCTGTTAGTGGGGACTTTCCAAGGGCTGCAGCAAGTCTGTTTGGGATGTGTGTTAGCCACCCATGGAACCAACACAGCACTGACGTATGGCTGGAGGAGAAGGAACTTCTCTGCAGGACATCCAGGCAGTGCCAATACATCAGTTGGTTATATAGACTTTAATGTCCTCTTCAGGAAAATAAAGTCACCTATGGAAAAACCCTTAACCACCTACAGCCTGAGGGAGGAGGAGGCTAAGTGGAGGTAGGAGCTGCAGTGCTGGTGTGAGTCCCTGCCAGGCCCTGCGGGACCTCGGGTGATGCTGGGCTGGGCTGGGTTCTGCAGGGTGGGCACTGCAGCATGGCCTCACTGCCAGCTCTGCTGGGGCCAGGCTGGAAGCTCTCTATGCCTCCTCAAATTCCTTTGGGGATCTGAGTAACAGCCAAGGGATAACGACTTGGAAGAGATATGGATGAGTTCACAGCAGGACACTGAAAGCTGTGACGCAGCATGGCAAACACACAACATGGTCACATCACATCAACACTGAGACAACACCCAAAGCACCCAACAAGAGGGCACGGGTGTTCCCTGTGCTCCTAGGCCCTGGGGAAAGGCAGTTCAGAGATCCACTGCTGCAAACCAGCTGTGGAGCACAAGGCAAAGCTCTGAGACAGGAGCAGATGACAAATCCCACCAAGCCCCAGGAAGCGCTGGTGACCTGGGGGAGACACCACAGAGGGTGTGGAGAAACCCCTCCTTGTGCCTTGCTGAGTGTGTAGGACTCAAGGATGCAAAGGGGAGAGCATTTGGGGACTGTGTAAGGCTTATTATGGGATGTTCATGGGAACTAGCAAAGGGAGGGACCAAGGTGGACCAGCAAGGAACACTTGGTGGGGAAATAGAGGCATAACACAAGCAATGTAACAGTTCTGTAGAATTCCCCTAGACAGGTAAGAACCTGAGGGCTCTTCCTGGTATCCGAGATGTGAACACCATCAACAGACACTGACATGGATAAACAAACTCCTTACAAAGCATCCTACTGGTTTTTACAAATAGTTTGACATTTCTCTAGTAAATGTAAACCAGGCTTGAAGCAAGCTCCAGTCTCAACACCCACCCCCACCCAGCTCAGCTGAGCCCAGCACTGTTCCCTGCCTGCCCATGGCACAGGTGCTAGGAAAAGCCCAGAGCAAGACGTACCAGCCTGCGAATCTCCCTCTCACACTCCCTCTTGATCCTGGTGATCTCCTCCTGGTGCAGGTGATACACACTCCTGATCTCTGCTGCTTTGATCTTATCAGCTTGGATCACCATGGTCAGAGCCTCCTCCACTTGTTTCTTAGCTCCCTTCAGCTCAGAGATCTCCTGCTGCATTTTGATTTTCTCCACCTCGAAGCCCTTCTTGGCCTCCTCCTTGGCCTCGGAGAGCAGCACCGTCTTCACCTTGTCAGGAGCTCCATCACGCACGGCGTTCAGCAAAGTCTCTGGATTGTCCTTGATTTTTATCACTCTGAGCAGCTCAGCCTCGTGCTGCCTCAGCAGAGCTTCCCGGACAGCTTGGAGCTCCTTCATCTTGTCCTCATGGAGCTTGACCTTGAGCTCGGTGACCACCACGGTGCTTTTGTGCTGCTCGTGCTCCTTGATCTGCTTCACCTCCTGGTTCTTCTCCCTTTCCAATTTGCTGACCTGCAAGGCAGGATTTTTATCACTCTGAGCAGCTCAGCCTCGTGCTGCCTCAGCAGAGCTTCCCGGACAGCTTGGAGCTCCTTCATCTTGTCCTCATGGAGCTTGACCTTGAGCTCGGTGACCACCACGGTGCTTTTGTGCTGCTCGTGCTCCTTGATCTGCTTCACCTCCTGGTTCTTCTCCCTTTCCAATTTGCTGACCTGCAAGGCAGGTGAAACAAGTGCACGACAGTCAATGAGCAAAGTGATTGCAATCAAAGCTCTCAGTGCAGCCAGAGCCTCACAAACAGATAAATATTTACCAGGGAAAGTTGTAGTGAAAGAAACAAAGGACATAAACAGCTTTCAGCCCCCATTGTGATTCTGCCACCTGCTTGGTCAGATGTTTGTTTTTCCAGCTCTTTTGATGGTGTTTAGCTGTGATTTTTCAGCTTCCTTTCTCCCTGATGGCAGGAGCAGCCTGGTCAGCCCCACTGCTCGGCTTCCCACCAGGAGCTGTCCCACCACAGCTCCCTCCCTTCCAGAGTTCCCTTGTACTATAAACACTCCATAAATCACAGAATCCCAGACTGGTTTGGGTTGGAAGGACCTTCAAATTATTCAGTTCCACCCCCTGCCATGGGCAGGGACACCTCCCACCAGCCCAGGGTGCTCCCACCCCCATCCAACCTGGCCC
>NW_008688344.1:12974-13508 GCF_000695815.1 Acanthisitta chloris
GTCCCCCGGGGCTTTCTCTTCTCAAGATTGACCCCTCCAGCTCTCCCAGTCTGGCTCCACAGCAGAGCTGCTCCAGCCCTTGGAGCACCTTTGTTGTCTCCTCTGGACTTGCTCCAAGAGCTCCATGTCCTTCCTGTACTGGGACATCCAAGCTGGAGCAGCACTGCAGGTGTGTCTCACCTGAGTGGAGCAGAGGGGCAGAATTCCCCCTCATCCTGCTGCGGGATCAGCCCAGGACACAGTTGGCTACAAGGACACCAACTTAAAAATCCCCAAGCCCATTTTTCCCCGTTGCTCCCAGCCCAGGTGCAGGGGTGCACTGGGACTTATCACTGCAATCACGTCCAGGAGTGGGGCAGAGAGTGCCAGTGGTCAGAGACAGCAGATCCCTCCTGAACCCCAGGGGGAACGCGCAGAGAGCTGCACACCTTACTCTTCTCTTGCTGGAGCTCTATCTGGATGTCGGTGAGCTTGGCCCTGAGCTCCTCGTTGGCAGCCTGCAGGGCAGCCAAGGCGTCCGGCCTGTCCCCCCTG
>NW_008688345.1:0-2002 GCF_000695815.1 Acanthisitta chloris
ACACACACACACACACCTAGAGCTAAAAGTACATGGGGACTATTACATCTTGAAGAACTTGGATCACCAGTAAGTCACCTTTCTTTTCTGTTGAATTTGACAGCAATGTTGATGAGCTGTATATTGATGTGATTGTATTAGGACTGAAAAATGGATAGTTTATAAATCCTTGATAGTGTGGTTATATCAGTTTTGAGTCTGGTGAAAAAAAATTACACATTTTCTTTTCCTGTGTAGAGTATCCTTACACTGAACATCCTCAAAGCAAGTTTGACTCTTCAGAGCACTACAGTGACTGCTGAGAAGAAAAGAATTGAATCACAATATAAAGAAGCAATTGCTGAGCTAAGAGCTGCAGAGGTAACAATTTATACAAGTACTGGGATATCTGCTATGAGAACATCTTTTATGGAAGTCTTTGTGGTGTTGAAAAGGATGCTTCTGTGTCTTTGTTTATAAGTGGGTGTTGGTACTGCTAAATATTTAGCTTTGATTTCTGTAGTTTGATTTCAGCTTCTTCATTTAAAGCTGAATAGGAGCTTTGCTTTCCTCAATTAAGACAGCTAAGCTTCTATGAAAATGTGCAGAACAGTCATAATATCCTGAATCTTCTTATTGTAGTGCATAGTGTGTGTAAAAGTGCTAGGTGTTATTTGGAAATACTTTTTTTTCCGAGTCTGCCCATAGACAGGTAGCCCTGACCCACATGGGAATTACAAGGTCAGGATGAACCAGAAAGTATAGCAGCAGAGCAGAGCTGTTTCTTTCATAGCTCATTTCCTCATACTGTAATTAAGTGCCTTTCTTTGAGGACAGAAAGGAGGGTGAACTGTTGTTCTGTTGATCATATTAGGAACCTATGCTGCATTCATGTAAAAATTAGTATGAGGAATTAGTTCCACAGACAAGTACTGTTTCCTAAGAGCAAAGATCTGTGATCAGAGCTGTGATGGATTGCTGCACAGAGGTCAGTTTTTGTATTCATGTAGTAGTACAGTCTTTCAGTGCAACTGTCAAAGTAAAGGGTGATAAGTTTTCCTTGTCTTGCAAGAGTTGGGTTAACTGTAACATACTGCTAATTCAATTTGGTCTACAAAAATAAAAATAAAAATGAAGAAACAGTTCAAAGGGTAAGTGATAATTATTTTGCCTGGATATGTACTTCCGAAAAGAATAACTTTGGCATGTGTTTAGAAAACCATTTGAGGTTATAGGTACCATCACTTGCAGGAAGATTAGGCAGAGAAGAACTTCCTAACAGGAGCAAAAATTAACTTGGAAGACAGAGACAAGTGCAGGATGTTACCTGGAAAACTGCTGTTGCATCAGTCCACACATTATGTACCCATTACTCAGAGTTCATCAAAATCTAGTGCAAATCACTTCATTGCTGGATCTCAGTAAGGAGTAATACAAAGCTGTGAACCTCATATCAGTAGTGTGTATTGTCACCAGGAAATTTATTTAATGTTTTTAGTTGTCTCCATCCTTATCTTGATCTTGTTTAGAGAGGAGCTTGAGCTGCTGCACAGGTAGATGTCTGGTCAGATCAGTACACAGGACTTGTGAGGTAAACATTCTGATGATTCTTAAACAAAAATTGCCTTTTTCCCTAGTGAAGAGATGTTTGAGTCAGCTGGGATCCCATTAGTTGTTGCTACTGGGTCACATTCAGCCACATAAATAGAATAAATCGTGTCAGATCTTGTATTTTGGATTGTTGGTTCAAGGAACATTAAAGCAAAAAAACGCCTAAAATTAGTAATCACAGGGATTAGAATTTCTAGAAATTTGTGTGCTCTGGAGGATTATTCAGGTGCACCTTAACTTTTCATGTACATGGAAATCCAAAGCTATACTTCCCCATATACTGCATGTCGAGTCTTTGAATTAAGTCTTTAGTCCCTTTTATTTTAGAAGTTCTGTTTCCTTTATTGCCTATATGTTGTACACTCTGTGGTTTATTACGTATCATCATCTGTCATGGTTTAACCCCAGCCAG
>NW_008688346.1:0-641 GCF_000695815.1 Acanthisitta chloris
CAGGGCTGTGAAGGACAGGGCCACGCTCTGCCCACCGTGCCGCCCCTCCCTCCCCTGGCCTCGGATTGCTGAGCCAGTGCTGTGCTAGGGGTGACATTTAGCAAAGAAATCTACAAGCCATAAAGGGTCCCCAGTGATTTGGGTCTGGAGTGTGTAATTCTCACCTGTTGTTCTGGACATAGGAGAACATTCCCTTTTCTTGTGAAACATTTTCTTGGAAACCTTATTGAAGATCTTGACTGTGCCCAGAGCTGTCATGTTTGACATGGAAGCTGAAGTTACTTCCTGGAACTGTTCTGTGATGTAGCTGTGGCATTGAATGGCTTTGCAGAACTGTTGTGTGACAGGATAGCTGGACTGGTCCTTTGCACTCAGGAACTGGTGGGTAGGTCAATCTGGTGCATCTTTTACCCCAAAAGGTGTGTGTAGATTGGTCCTAAGGAAGACATTTTTTACCATGAGGGTGTTGAGGCACTGGCACAGGTTGTCCAGTGAAGCTGTGGCTGCTCCATCCCTGGAAGTGTTCCAGGCCAGGTTAGACAGGGCTTGGAGCAACCTGGGCTAGTGGAAGGTATCCCTGCTCATGACAGGTGGTGGAATGAGATGGCTTCGAAGGTCCCTTCAGCTCAAACCATTCTGTG
>NW_008688346.1:753-13029 GCF_000695815.1 Acanthisitta chloris
GCAGGAATTCCTGCTCTGTGTGGGTCCTGTGTCAGTGATGTTTCTCTGCACTGACAGTGCCCATCTGCAAAGGGTGTTCATCTCTTGTGACACGGTCTCCCCATAAGCACTTCAGGACAGCATGAGGTCACCTTACCATGAACATTTGTGGTATGAACATAGCTGGGGAGATACTTAGTATCCAGATTAAAAGTAAACCTACTGAGAAGCTTAAGCTTAGGCTTTTTTATTGGACTTGATCTTCAAAAGTTGTGCGATCCAGAGGGGTGAGAGACTTCAGAGGGCATTCAGGCAGAGCAGCATGTGTGGGTTAACACAGTTGTGGCAATGTCCTGACTGCTGGGACTCATTGGGATGTGCTTCAGAGCAGGAGTTCACAGGAGGTCCTAGTGGTGAAATGTTTGCCCAACAATGTAAAAGATGAATGTGCTGGATGTTGTGGAATAGAAATATTTAACAGATAGCAGATCATGGGGTGTGCCAGTGTTTTGCTGAATTCAGGCTTTCCTACACACACACAGGCTTCCCAGTGCCCCTTATTGATTGCCTGCTCTTAGTGACTGGACTTGGTCTGTGAAAGATTTGTTATTCTTTTGATGAGAAAGGCAGAGCTGCTGTTGTCATTCCGTGGTGGCTGCTGACCTGTTGAGTGTTGGAGGGCCACTGGCTGCTTTCTTCTTATTTTTTCCCATGGCTGCATATTGAGAAGTGGGAGGTTTTTTCCCTTTCCAACAGATAGGGAAATTCAATGGCACTGTATGAAGCTTTCTTACCTTGGAACAAAGCTTGGTTTACTAAACAGTATGAGCTGCATCCCTTCCAGGCTAGTCCTTGGGGTTTCCTTTAAGTTGGAGCAAGTCTTTTTGGCTGGTAATATTGCTTATTTTTTACAGAGAACAGAACAAAACATATGGCTATAAAGATTGGGAGTGGGAGGCTGTTCTTGTATTGAGCTACTAGTGTGACCATCCTGGAGACGAGGCAGCTCTTTGCCTCTGTACCAGGCCAAGATTCCAAGTAAACAGGAGAGCATACAGGACACAGGTGGAATTTCCTCAGGAAATACTGTGTACAGTTCTAGTCACCTGTGTTTGGCAGCTAAATTCAATTTGGACACAGAGGCAACTTGTTATCCCCAAGTTTGACAGGGATATGAAGGAAGGGAAGAAAACTAGAGGGGTTAAATGACGATATAACACAAACACAAACTGGGCTTGATATGAGTAGAAAGCTCCTGCTGTTGGGTGCTGAAGACTTTATTTTAGTGAAGGTAAAAACATGTGGAACTTGATAAGCTTTGTTGCCTTTATAACATGGTATCTGTAATAAGGCATAAGATAACTCAAGCCTTCTCCTTGAGCTGTAAGCAATTTTGTTGCTTGCAATGTCCATTTTAGTAGTGCAGCTTACAAACATCTTCAGTGTGTTTATCCTATTGTGCTTTTTACAGGTGGAGTATAGAGAGATGGATGAGAGTCTTGCAAACCTCTCAGAAGATGAGTATTACTCCGAAGAAGAGAGAAATGCTAAAGCTGAGAAAGAGAAAAAACTACCCCCACCACCTCCACCAGCCCCTGCAGAAGAAGAGAATGAAAGTGAGCCAGAGGAGCCATCTGGTGAGTACAAAGAGGCCTTCTCCTCTAACACTGCTTACGTAGTTCATTATCAGAAATGAAGCAGGCCCAGGTGTGGCATCATGAATCTTGGTCTGTTTTTGATCTGGTTTTGAATGATTGTTCCACAGTGCTTTATTTACTGGCCCTATGTGTGGAAGGAGGGGGAAAATTCAGAAGAGCAGCAGAGTTACAGATGGGAATATGTATGAATCTAATTCTAAACGAAGCCAGACATCTCATGCTGGATTCTCATGATCCTTATTGACTTGGCTTTGAAAGCTTATTGACCAGAACAGCCTCTTTGGCTCTCTGCTGCCACACCTGTTTGTGTACCAGCATTCACTTAGACCTCTGAGGGATAAGAGGTTGGGTTTGGGGGAAGGTTGCTATACAGAAGAACTGATTTAATCTACTGTGATTCCTGTGGCTTTAAACTATGACTCTAATCTTAAGTTCTGGTTGGATACCGTTTGCTTAAACTCAGTGCTTTCCTCATTGCCTTTGACAGAGCTTCAGTTCTCATTGGGAAGTTCTTTGGTCACTCTTGTTCAGGAGGCAGCTTTTGAAATTTGAGGCAGTAGCAGTGCCCTGTCCTTTACCTCTGTTGTGTTTACAGCTCCCACCGTAAGTGAGGTCTGGTGGTGATGTGTCACTGCTGTCTTCAAGATCATGCTTCTGCCAAGTTCAGAGTCAGAGGTTTCATGATGTGTGTACTAGATGATCTGAGACAAGAGCTAAAATCTAGTAGTTGAATTTTTGCAGGTTCATCACCGATGTGAATTGTCGTTAGTCTTTGGTTGTACTGCTCTCCTGGCTAGCAGGTCTGAGAGTAGGACTGACATTGCCTTGGGTGTACCTACCTTCAGCTGCAGAACAAAATATTGAAAGCCAACGTTGTATTTTCTCTTAGGATTTGCCCTTGTGACCTCTCCTGTTGCAGCTGTTGACTCCTGCCTTGGTGCAGGAATACTATAGCTCATACACTTGACTGAAATATTTGCATTGATAAAACCCCTCAGTTGTAGCTAATGTATCAAAAATGAAATTTTAGTAGGTGTAATTAAGTAATTATCTGAAGTTTACTGTTTAATCCTAGAGACCAAATATTAATGAATTTTTTGCTTCCTTCAGATTCCATTTTGTGTCTTTAAAAATTATTATTGAAATCAGCTTGAGGCATAATCAGTGATGTACAGTGAATCACGTTTTATTCCGTGAAGGAAGAAGCATGGTAGATGAGCAGTGATGTGTCATGCTAATCTATACACACAACAGCCTATTAAGCAGTTGTTCTGCAAGCTCTATATTGAGTCATCTAAATAAAATCAAATTTCATACAGGCAGTATCTAGCTGCCTAGAAATGAGTAGGTTTCAGGTCATCATGTAATTTCTCCATTCCTAGAAATCCTCTGGTATTCATGAAGTGGTGAAATAGGAAAAGGACAGATTTTCAGTTATCATTCCATAGCTAGTCTTGCTTTAGTTTTAAAGGCTCCTGAAACTAAATGTTTATGGAACTCCCTGGTTTTGTCTTTATTAATACTGGTGTCAAGAGCATCAAGTTATCTCATGCTGGCTGGTAAAGGGTGCTGAAATTTCTGATTCAACCACTCATTAAGAGGAGGCATGGAGCTTGCTATATGTAAAAGCAGTGTTTATAATTGAGGTTTTCTCTTTCTATCACTTTGAAGCAAAACCAAAAGTGTTCAGTAAGAAACATTAAATCAGACAGTAATACCAGAGCAGAATTACTAGAATTACATATTGAAAATCTAGCAAAACAGGGAAAGTTATCCTGTGTATTATTGTTAATTTATTCTCATTGTAAACCTTAACAATCTCCTTTCTGTGTTTAGGGCTGTAAAAACACAGTAGAGGTATAAAGCTGTCATGTTACAGGTTATGCCCTTTGGAGTTCAAAAGCTGATTGTGCAGTTTGAAACTGTCCTGCTGCCAGTGTCTGGTATCTCACTGTCCCCACAGACAGCTCACAGTAAAGGAGGTTGCAGGTGAAGGCAAAAGGCTGGTCTTGTTTGGGGTAGATCCCATCCATGTGTTCAGCTGTGGGGAATTCCAGGAGTTTTGGCTATGCAGATTGTTACTGGATTTGCCAGATTTACTGCATGCTATTGCAGAGCAGTTTGAAAGGGTGTGGCAGCATTTCATGATTGAGATACTCTAAGGAAATTGTCTCTTCTCTTTTCACTCGAGGAATATTGCCTGATAGCAGAAAGCTTCCAAACTCCCTTTCAGTGCTGAAAGACCTTTGTTATCTTGTTTGCCAATATCCCTTTTGAAATGAACAAGTTAGCTACTTTTGGTTTTCTCCTCTAAGATTCTTTTTGTTTTCCCTAACCAAACCGCATCTTCGTTTTGGTAACTATGGAGGGTTTTCTTTACCAGCTCTTGGCCTTTTAGAGTTGTCAGTGTTCTTACCTTGTGATAATCCCATGTTCTAGCTGCTGTTTTCCAAGGAACTGAATATGATCAGGATTAATATCAAATGAACAGTCAAATTTAGTGGTGCTCTGTCTCTGTCTTTCATCCAGCTTGTCTGTTTTCCTAAATGAATTCAGTACTCTATGATATTCATGTGCAACTGTTCTTTATTTTGAGACAGTGGATGATTGTATGAAGTGGACTCCTTTGTGGACCTTCTTCCTGGTTGCTCTTCAGCTCATGGTCTGTTGCTGTGTTGCCTTGAGCCTTTCAGCAGGTTCTGGCCTTGCATATGTTCTGTTGGGCTGCAGTAGTGCCATGTTAATATGGATCAGTGGTTTGCTTTGCTGCTTTATTCCTTTGCAGCTAGAACTGACTTTCTTTCAGGGAGGGAGAGGCAATCTGCACTAGCTTTGTTTCCACACTTCTGTGCTCAGACTGGGTAGCATTTAGAATTGTGTCCAAGCAAGCAGTTACACTGATGGGAAGAGAGAAATACTGATTTCTTTCTATAAGGAAACAGAGCAATTTTTTTCCCCTCTACTCATTGTCAGTGCCTGTTCAGGATAATGAATGCCACGGGCTGGTGTCAGCAGCTTTTCAATTTATTAACCTATAGAAGGCACAAGTGACACTTTTGTTGCAAATTAATGGCCTGTGCTTGAGTGTCAGTGTTTGAGTTGTGCCTGTCTCTCCCAGAATGGAAGCAGATCTTGAAATGTTCCCAGCAAAATAAAGTACTTACAGTGCAGGTGAAGTAAGGAAATTTCTCTTGCTATGGCAGATGTTAGTTCACAGAATCCTAACTTTGGGACTTGAAGCCTGTCAGAATATAATTTCTTGTCAGTCTCTCTTGTGAGTTTCTGAACTTCCCTACTGGCAGGCTGATTATGTACAAGTACTGACTATGGCTCCTCTGCTGTAGCTGAGTGAAAATGTCTCTTGTTTCAGTTCTTACTGTGTTTTATCTGTAGATGTGTAAAGTTGCAACATTACAGATGTTAATCCAGGTTATTGCAGTATGGAAACATTTGGTTCACTTTGTGTCTTGCTTTAGGGGTTAAATTTGTTGTCAGATGAAATTCCTCTAAGTGTATCCCCTGAGAGCCTCAGATGACATGCTGACAAAATTGTCCACTTGGTCCTAAGCTCTGAAGAGTATTAATAATTGTGTGTTGAGCCTTAGGTTAGGCCTCACTCTTACCTGTTTGGAGATGCCGCCTGGAACAGTTGTGCTCCAGGAAATGGCTGTTACATCCCAGTGACTGTTGCAGCAGTGTGTTTTGGTGGGGGTTGGTGTGGGCTAGCTGACTATTGAAGTGCGTGGTGTGAAGGAGCCCTGGTGCAGCAGCAGCCAGCCCAGCAGCTGCTCTAGAGTAGGCCATGGCCTCCTGCTCTGCAGGTGATGACTTCAGGTGAACATCTGACTGTGGAAGAATGTTGCTTATGAGCTCAGCTCAGAGCTGGGGTCTCCTGTAGGGTGAGCAGAGTGGGAGGTGGCCTGTAGTGGCTTTGTTCCTGCAGGCACTTCTGCTGTACTCATCTCTGTCCTCAGTGTGCTCTGTTCCTGCTTGTGCTGCAGTCCTGTCAAGGCTGCTGTTCAGGGCTTCATGCAGGCTGAGGTAATTCTGAGACTTCTTCAGGTCTTTCAGATGAGTGCTTAGCCTCTCCTCATGTTTCCCTCGTGTGGTATGCTGGAAGACCAATATCTTTCAGTGCTGGGTATTGATCACATCACTGATCAGTGGTATAATGTGTACTTGGCTTCAAAGGCAGCCTTAGTGTCTTAGAACTTCGGCGCGTCAAGGGCACCAAAGCCAAAATAAATGGTCTGAGCCTTCCAAAAGGTGTTCTGCCATCAAGCTTCCAGGAAGAGTTTGTGGCAAAAAAAACCCCCCAAGAATAGGCTCTCCTTAACACAAGAGGCTTTTCAGAATGGTTCAAGCTGTCCCCTTGCGCATGGAGAGACTCTAGAGCACCTAGGGCAAGATTATCATATTCTGAGGGTTTGAGATCCGTAGAATCTGATGGTATCCATCCACCAGATCTTGGCAGTGGGAAATGTAATCTGATTTTTCAAATCCTAGCCATTGATGAAGTTGATCATAAGTATTTAGCCACTAGGAATGCTACGTATTGTGTACTTCTTAATTTCCCATAGAGTCTGATGTAAAGCGTTCCAGTAACACGGGTAACACTTAGAAGATGACAGTTTGGTGCCCTGAATCTAGGCTGCAGAAAATGGGATTCTCAGAAAATGGGTTTAGTTAGTTGGTGAAATTTAATACCTAAAACGCCAACTGCCTGGCCTTTATGTCCAGTATGGTTTAACTTATGGAGTAAGGTCCCTGAGTTCTCCTCTTTCCTTCCACAGGGCAAGCAGGAGGACTTCAAGACGACAGTTCTGGAGGGTATGGAGACGGCCAAGCATCAGGTGAGGGTGGCGTGTGATGCTTGCCACTGAGGAGCAAGAGCCACCAAGTTAGGGATCGATGCTTGCAAGTGCGCATGGGTGTGGTTGTCCCAAATTTAGCAGGAGGTGCAGGAGTTGTATCCCCACCTATGTAAAAAGTCAGGGGGATTTTCCAATTTCAGTTGAGGTCTGTCCCAGCTGCGGAGAAGGGCACTAAACCTGTGTGGAAATGCCTCAGGCCGATCTCTCATCCCTCCACTCCTCTCTATGTTCAGAGGAGTACAGACATGGAAAGAGCTGTTTCTTCCCTAGCCAGTTTGTACCACCTGGACTTCCACAGAGCCCTGGGCTTTAGCACAGGAGACCTTTTTTTCAATTTGCTGAAGAAACAGCATGGGGTACGTTTTTGCTCCCTTGTTTTTGACTTTTGAAAGGGTTTGTGTCTGAGCTGTGTGCCCATGGTTAGCCCAGGAGATATCCTCTGGGCACGTTCATGGTGTGCTGCTCAAGGACTGGTTGTGAATTGCATTTGCCATTTGGCCTCAGAACAGCTACTGGCAGTACTGACTCACTGCTTTATTCACAGGATTGGTGTCTTCACTGTTAAATACTCAGAGTGCTACTGAAAATCTTCCTCCAGCTCTGCCACTTTCATTTGAGGATTAGTGTTTTAAGCAAAGGAGTCAAAGGCTCCAGAACCTATTCTCTACCTCCAAGTTGCTCATTTTGAAGCAAATAGAACTTCAAGATACTCATCTAAGAGTGCATCCTTTGCTGTTCTAAGTAAGGGACCTGAGTACTGTTATGGATCTTACCACTTGCACAGAATTGCTGGCTATTATAAGTCATGGGCTTAAGGATGCATTGCCTGTTTCATTTTCAGGCAGGCATTGGCTGATTGGAAATTCTGGAGTTTTTTTTGTATATGCTGAGAGTATGCTTTCACAATTGTCCAATTCAGCAGCCAAATAACTTTCCTTCAGAGTTTTTCACTTGCAGTTGTTTCAGCAAGTCTTTAAATGAGCAGCATCCCTCAGGATTTCTGCTGTGGGGAAGAAGATAATCAAAACTTCAGCACATGACTTGCTCATGCTGAGTGTCAGGAAGTGCAAAGTGTGTGTGTGTGAATGTGTATGAGAGGAGCTGAGGATCCAGTCTAGGCAGAGCCATTCCATCAGACTGCCCCAAGGATGAGTTTGTGTAGTTCTGAAGTGGAACTCCCTGTAAGGTCTTGCTTTCACGGAACGCAGGCGGTGAGGGTGTGGAATGGGTGGGATTTAATCAGTCTGAAAGCCAAATCTATTTAACTTTGAGCTGTGTAGTTGCAGAAGTAAATTTAAGGACATTCAGTTCTTATAAGATGATCTGATGGTTGGCCAAATAAACTATGTCTTTGCTATTAATAGCTGTGCTTTTTCTAAATTTTAGTATCAAGCGCTGCTGCGGGTTGGGGTTTTCTGGGGGGAGTTTGTTTGTTGGGGCTTTTTTGGGGGAGTTTCATTTGTTTGAGTTTTTTCTTTTTATGGGTTTTTTTTAGGGGGGTGGGGTTTCAGTGCTTATCTGAAGCTATTCTGACATTTTAAAGTTTGGGTGTTGCCATAAAAGACATATGGCCTTGCAAGACCCGCATCCCAATCCACCCTGGAGTTCTTTCCAAAACTGTTAGCGGTGCCGTGTTCTCTGGCTGCTCCATTTGAAGAAGTAAATCCCAAAGCTTTTCCAGAAACTGGTGAGTTGCCCTAAATCCACACATCCACAAGTTTCCTGGTAGTTGGTCACTGCATGGCTTTAGCAGGTACCCAGAGCAGCACACTCTTTTTAGCGTAAGCCTGTGAGAGCAGGAAGGTTCAGCATTTCAGGTTCTCAACTGGCCATTCTCTGAATACTACTGCTGAGATCTTAGCTAACGCTTGATTATCTAGAACCTTGATTAAGCTTTCTTAACATTAATAAAATATCAGAGAATTGGTAACTTTGGTTTGATTTCCATGCCCCAGTTCTACCGAACTCCTATGCAGAATTTGGCACAATTGGGCCAGTGTTAGATGGAAGGACAGCAGGAGGGCTGGGGGTGGTTATTGCTGGAGAAACTGAAGTTCTAGCTGAGCTGTGGGTTTCTATTCCGTAGCTGAATATTAGTGCAAGAAACATTGTGGGTGTGTCAGTGTCTTCTATGTTAATTTTCTTTTACTTGCAGTGCTCTGTAGCTTCTGTTACTAATCTTCTCATGTAGAACTCTTGCAAATGATTACAGTTTTCTTTAGTTTGAGTCATCACACAGTTAGATCTTCTGCTCTTTGCTTGTGAATGAATTGTTTTCAGCTTCACAACCATTTTCTTCCTTAATTTTTTTCATCGCCTTTGGGATGTACAAATGCTTGGAAGTTAGGGGAGTGTGTGGTGGCACCAGAATTGAAAGAGAATTCCTCTCTCCAGTGCAGTAATTTTACTGCTGCACATGGACTTCAGACTTTAAAACAGTAGTCTTGGTTAGTGCAACACACTGCTAGCTTATCTTTTCTTTGATACTTGTTATCTTTTGAACAATTCCAGTTTTAGCAAATGATCTTAATCTTGCTGCTTTACTTGTGGCGTTTTTCCCCTTGGGATGTATTATTGGCTTTTGTCTTTCCAGATAGAGTGCCCTCTCCTCTGTCTGTCCTGATCATAAGTCACTTCCTACAACGTGGGAGAATTGTATCGTTCTTGCTGTATTTCACATCTCAGTACTTTGGTTTGCTTGCTCTGCCTGCAAGATTTGCTTTCTGCACTCTACTTGTGCTATAGCACTCGATGCAGCTGTGTCTTAGTTACTTACCTGTAGTATAACCCCACAGAGACTGAGGAGAGCAGAGTACAGAGCTGTAGCTACCTCAGTGCCAGTGTGTGAACTGATAGATGTGCAGGTGCCTGGATGAATGAAGGCTTTTCGTAGAGAAAACCTGTCCTGTGTGGGTTCAACATCAGTATGTTACACGTGGAGCATTTCAAAGGAAAAGTAAGAAATTTGTAGTTGTTGATCATAGGCAGCACTTGGGGAGGGGCACAGAAAGTTTGTATTGCAACTGCTTCCTGTGTATATAGCAACTATGTGAAAGGAGAGGTTAGGGTGGGTTCCTGTAGCTGGAGGAGGTCGGTGCAAATGAAGCCTTGAAAAGCAGGTGAGAGGGGATGGTAGGCACTGTGCTTGTCTCTCAGATCTTTTGGCTTTGAACAGGCTCCAGAATGGTTTTACAATTCTGGTAGAAATTGGAAACCACGCAACTTAAGGACAGCATCTAAAGTAGTTGTGCTTTATTGATATTCTATTTTTTATATACATATAATATATACTATATTGATACCTACCCCTGCCCCACTTACTTTTAAGCGTATGGGTTGGTTTTGTTTTTGTTTTTGATTCCCCCTGCAGTGCAACTTTTTCACTAACTCTGGATGATACCTGTAATTCAAAGAACTGTTGACTTGGAAACCTGTTTGTCTTGCAGCAGTAAATGAAAGGACTCAATGAAAGCATGACATGAAATTGGCCACCCTATCACCCCATGCCTGGGTGTGCTAACTAGGAAGAGTAGTTTAAAGACACTTGCTTAACAGTTTCTTTTGCAGTGCCTGGAGACAACTTGTCTTTCTATTGTAGGTGTGGAGGGTGCAGCTTTCCAGAGTAGACTTCCACATGACCGTATGACTTCTCAAGAGGCTGCCTGCTTCCCTGATATAATCAGTGGCCCCCAGCAGACTCAGAAGGTGTTTCTGTACATCAGGAACCGCACTGTAAGTGTGTTGTCAAAGTGTTGATGCAAAAAGAGGTTGTGTGCCTTGCAAACACTGTTTGGCAGTTACCATGTCTAACAGGTGGTAGATTGTCTTGGTTTTTGGGGCAGTAGAGTTTCTCTTCTGGCATCCTAACATTCTCTGAGTTGCTGAGGAAGGTGCTGTCCAGTTCTTGATGAAAGCAGTGCTGTGAGGCAGCATAAGGAATCTGTAGTGTATTCACAATATCAAACCAGTTGTAACAACCATCAAAACTACATGACTCTGCTAATGCAGCCTTTGCAAAGGAAACAGAAAGCTGGTGCAAATGTTCTGTTACTTGGTCCCAGCTTAAAGAAATCTTCTGTAGGTTACTTGAGTTAGTAATGAAATACATCGTTGCTTAGTGTAACATAAACCTTGAAGCTTTTTTTGCTTATCTTTGCTTAGCATTCAGTTGCTGAATTACTGAGACATCAAGCCAGTCATATGGCTTATTCTCAGACCAGAACAGTTACTTTGCCAGCATTGATTTCATAAAAGAAATAAATGTTGAAGTAGTGAAACTCTGCTTCTGGATTTTTGTAGCCTTTCTGCCCAATTCAGAAATTCCATGCAGCTTCAGAAAGAAGGAGCAGTATGCAAATTGTTCCTGGGAAGTTTACCCCCTTGTGTTCAGACAAGCATGCCTGAAGTTTAAACATTAATAAAACTTGGACAATAGCATTCTGCTTTACAGTTTGTCTCAATGCTTTTAGGGTCCTCAGGACACAGAACAGGGATCAGGGCTGTCTCCTCTACTTTGAAGAGAGTGTTTAGGAAAACATGTCATGTTAGAAAAATTAACAGTAGGAAAGCAAGAAATATTTTGAAAGCTGCTGTATTACCACAGTTAAGAAAGAAAATACCTTTGCACTGTTCAGATTTTTCCCCAGACTGGAGATGGGCAAAGGGCGTCATGGTGCCTTGGCCATAGGAGCACCTGGTGCTTCGTAAATTAAAGAAGTTATCTGAAATTTACGTGTGGTTGACATCTGCATGCTGAGAGCATGACATCTGCAATTCCTGTGACTTCTCCCTCTAATTCACCCAAGTTGTAACTGAAGGAAGTTACGAGATGTGTAAAAGCAGCCTGAAGCATGCCAAAAAGTCTGGAAAAGAGTTGGCTCAAAATGAAAAGTGAGTGATCCTTGGACAAATGTGTTAGAAGCAGAAAAGCCTTCACTGAAATTGAGAAGTGACTGGGGACAAGTATTTGCAGGAACAAGCAGCATTGCTGGTCTATGGGCCTTAAGCACTGTGGAGGAACTTGGAGAAGTTCCTGAGCAAGAGTCCCCTGGAAAGAAGGCTTTTGAGAGAATCTCCTCCAGTAAGGATAGCAGAGGTTATGGAACAACTGGCATGAGTGCAGTGCTCAGCAGAGCTGGGTACTGCAATGTGTAGCCTCTTCCCTAGAGCTAGAATCAAGGATTGAGTCAATGACCTGGTAAGTAAAAACAGTTTTGAAGACTCATGGTAGCTTTTACAAAGGGAACTGAATCCTTTACAGTCCATCAGAGTTCTTCATAGGAATCATGAGAAAATGAATAAAGGAGATCCACTTCATGTGATCTTTTACATTAATCCCTCCCCCCACAAAACAGCAACAAAAATCCCCCAACCAACCAATGCAAAAAACCCAACCCAAACCAGTAAAAGCTCTTCCTAAACCTCTGTGAGCTGAAGCAGGTGATGTCAATCGGCAAAGCACAATGCAGGATCTGTGATCTGTTGTGGCACTTGTGGTTTGAAGGCTTTTAAATCTTCTAAGACCTGTGTCATTGTAGAGGATCTCAAAATCAGTACTTGTAAGAAAAAGAGAAAGGTCATTTGCTGCACACGCTAAGTTATTTTAGGTAGAAAACTGAGGCCTACGAAAGACTTACGAGTTACTGGATGATAGCATAGCAGGTGAAATTAATTCTAAATAAAAGTAAAGTAATAAGAATAATAGAAGTAATTGTGCATGTGTACATATATTTATGTATAAAAATATAAATTATAGGCTCTGCACT
>NW_008688346.1:13045-34557 GCF_000695815.1 Acanthisitta chloris
CTGTGGGACACAGTACTGCACAAGGGTTAGTTCCGTGCTCAGAAGGTCTCAGAGCATGGTTAAAAATTACTTGGAAAATGAGTACTGCAGTAAAGGTAAAACTTACTTCAAAAGGCTTCTCAAACTATGTGGAAATTATTTCTTAATCCTTCGTATTCATTACACTTGTCTGATGCCATAGTTTGGTATCTCTGAGGTGCTGTGAAGTTCAGTAGTGTGACTGTAGAGAATACCCAAATACATGAGTAACTCTGGAATGTGAATGGTGTGGAGATGCTATGTATGACCTAGATCTAGGCATGGAACAGTCAGATTATTATTAAGTATTGCTTCCGTGACACCAAGTGGGAGTTCTGTTGGGAAAACAGTTTTTTTCTAGCATGAAGTGACATATTAATATTTCACAGACAGTTCTTCCTTCTCCATTTTTGAACTGTAACTGTCCTGTAAATGTGCTTTTTGTGTATATGTGGCCAGTGTAGTCCATGGTGGTGTCTCTTATCAGTGAGGGTGGATTGGATGATTAAATGTCTGAGAAAAATAACATGACAAATGCTGCTGTAGCTCTTAAGAAAACATGAAGCTTGGTGCTGCAGACTACACTGACGGATGCTGCAGCATATCCGTTTTGTGCTAGTCTGGTGCATTTCCACTGGGTTGAAGTAGTGTGGGAATTCCAAATGGACTGTGTTGCGCCTTAAGGAATGCTGGAAGGCCAAGTTCAGTGCAGACTGGATAGTTCTGCCAGAGTTTAACTCATTAGAGGGTTTCATCTGACAATATTTGGTAGCAAACCTGGAAAACACCTCTTTTGTGTTGCTTAATATGATGTGCCTTATTGTTTGTTTAAATGCAGCTGCAACTCTGGTTGGATAATCCGAAGATTCAGCTGACTTTTGAGGCAACTATCCAACAACTAGATACACCTTACAATAGTAAGTCAAGTCTTTCGCTACCAAACCTGTTCTGTACATGTTATTGTTGTTCCCTTTCACTTCTGATGGGGGGAAAAGCTGCTGCAGATGTGTCCTTTGTTATAGAGCTTCAGAGTCCCTGTGTACAGTCTGAGATACTGCATTACGCTCGTGGTTGAGGTTTGTTAGAGTTCATTTGGCTGGTAAAGAAACAGATCCCTTGCAGGATTTACAAAAGCTACTCAAAGTATGGGTTGTTACAGAAGTTTATTGCAGCGTTAATTCATGTGCAGCTTTTAAGATTTGCTTCAGCTTCATGGTGATTTGTAGCTGTGAGGCTTTTTAATGCCTCCTAAAGCCATATGGTTCATAAAGTTGCATGGGACTCGAATAGACTAGATGTGATGAAAGAAGGCAGTAAAAGAGTGAGGAGTTGCTGCTTACAAGTGGAGACTGTTCCGCTCTTCTCAAAAAAGATCCCAGTAAACTGGAAAGAGGTGGATGGTAGCCATGAAAAAATAATTAAAGAAGAAAATAGTGCTGAAATGAGCACAGATACACTGTCAAGGATTGCAAAATACTGAGTTATTGTGCTTTTACAAATAAAAATGAGAATTCAGTGCTCCATAAGGGGCTGGCATAACACTGGCAAATCACATCACAGTTCTGCGTCAAGATCTCTGGATTTTGCAGTCATGTTCCAAAAAGATGTTCTGTCACAC
The DNA here is from genome assembly GCF_000695815.1 of Acanthisitta chloris. NCBI lineage: Eukaryota > Metazoa > Chordata > Aves > Passeriformes > Acanthisittidae > Acanthisitta > Acanthisitta chloris. The sequence continues at coordinate 14,682 of NW_008688346.1, forward strand.
AAAATTGAAAGAAGTACTTAATGTCCTGGACAGCTTTTCAGGCAGGATTTAAAACTGCAGCACAGCATGGAAAACAGACTGTTTTTCAAAAAACTTCAGCCTCAGGCACCGTCAGGAAGATGCAGCAGTCAGCAGGACAGCAGAAAGGGCTGTGTGCAGGGGCACTTGGCTGGGTGGCTGCTGTCACTGTGTCTTCAGTACATGCAGAATGACTGTCCCACCTTACCCGTTCCAGGTGACACAGTGCTTGTTCACAGAGTCCACAGCTACTTGGAGCGCCATGGGCTGATCAACTTCGGCATCTACAAACGAGTGAAGCCTCTTCCAAGTAAGAAAGTTGAATGTTGTTTCTAATTGGAGTTTTGTTTAATTGTTCTGTGATTTCTTAGGAGGAATTTTGGAGTGGGGGTTTTGGTTGTTTTTTTTTAGAATTGCAGTGGTTAGAAGATGACAAGAGGCTGTCAGGTCATCTGGCCGTGGGTGTTAGTGTGTGTTATTTTGCCATGGAAATCACTCAGAGGAAAAGTGTTTGCAAATTTTCTGTTTATTATTTGGTGACTGTCACTGTTCAGTGAGTTATCTTTGTTCCTCATTTGAGTAACAAAAGTCAGAAACACAATATTGTGCTTGGATCTGTTACAGGCTTAAGTGATGCTTGAATTTTGTGAGTGCTGAACTTCTCTGCCCTTTCTAAGGTTTATTCTTCTGAAGCAGAAAGAAATAAAACTCTGGTAGTTTGTCCCACAGTAATTAATAAGAATCACTTTCTTCTTCAGGCAGTTGTCCTTGAGGAGTTTTTTTCTCCCTGTGCATTTTCCAATACAGGTATAACTGTCTCATGAAGAATTACGAAGCATTTTTCTATTATCATATTATGTACAGAATTACTTCAGTTTCCTTTTTGTTCTGTCAGAGCTGCTGATGAGAAAGAAGCTGGTTTTTGTTCTTGGTATCTCTGAAATGCAATTTCAATATGACTGCTTGCAATCTAGTAATGCACACTGAGCCTTACTGTAGCTGTTTTTTCCCATTCTTTAGCCAAGAAGACTGGAAAGGTGATCATTATCGGCTCTGGAGTCTCTGGCTTGGCAGCTGCTCGGCAGTTGCAGAGTTTTGGAATGGATGTCACAGTTCTGGAAGCCAGAGTATGAATTTCTCTGCTATTTTACTTCTCTATGGCAACTTACCCAGTAACCAGGTTGAGTACTGAGTGCTTGGGGCTGTGTCCCAGCTGGATGCCCAGTGTGGGCGAGCCTGGGTGCTCTCCCAGGTAACCAGGATGGATTGCTGGTGTTGAACCTAGAAAGGAAATGAGTGGGTTGTTCTTGCTGGGAGCTGGTTGATACTTTCTTAGGGCTGGGCTGGGTAGTCAGGTGCTGGTGTCATGTTGTTACACTAGGAACAGCTCAGAACATTCTTCCCTTCACGTTGAGAAATTGTTTTTTTCACCAAAAAGCAGAATGCAAGTCTGTGTTTTGAGAACTGGTCTGTTAAATAGAATTATTGCCTGGAACTGCCATACAACATCAGGCAGGATATTTTTCTTGCACCTTTTAAGTCTACATTAATTCTTATTTATTACTGTGTGCTTAGCAGAGACTAGAAAATTATATAAAGCTACATTTTGTGGTATGTGAACTAGGTGCTTGTTCTTCCAAAAATAAGGTGTTCTTCATATCCTGCCCAAAATGGAATCTGCCTTTTTTTTTTCAGTTGAAGTTTTATTCATATAATCTAATCGGTTGGGAATAGCTTGATACACATTTAAAGTAAATCCATTGACCAACTGGACTTTACGTTTTACTTCCTAACTTTTTGTTTGTACATTTACTTCTGACACTTTCCTAGCACAGATTAAAATAATCTGCTGACGTTTTTCTTGTTAGAGTAGTATTTCAGGCTCTTAATTTTGCTACTGCTCTTGCTGCTGGGGAGCAGACCTGCTGGCTCTCTGCTTCCCAGTTTCCACACCACTGCAGCAAAGGAGAGTACAACAGTCTGATGGTTTAAGGGCCACTTACTCACCTGAATGTATTGGGGGATTTTCTTCTTTATTTATTTGTTTGGGGTTATTTGGGGTTATTTTTGAAACTGGAATTAAGAAACTCATGCTGTAACCTGACTTTTGTTCTCTGTGTCTTGGTTATAACCAGTATGTAGATCTGGCAAGAGGCTATGGTAAAATAATGCACAATATTTTATAGCCATTTTTCTCTAGACTGCTCTTGAGTAGTTTTGTGTTTTCATTTTTATTTTTAAGGCTGTTTGGTACTTTCTTTCATTATGATTTCAGTGATTTAGATGATAGTTTCTTTGTTTCTAGTCATTTTCTGTAGCTTGCAGACTATTTGTTTATATTTTTCTGAACTGATTTAGTTGTTGAAAATCAGACTATGTTGTTATATGAATTGGTAGCTGGTTGGGATCTTTGCCCAATTGTAACCACTATTTCTCTCTGATAACTGGATGAGAAATAGGGAAAGGTGACTTTTTTCCTTAGGAAGTTTAAAGTCATTGGGTAATAAATGTCATTTTTACTAGTAGTATTTGACAAGGATCAAAAATATTTTTCCTGCTTTTAAAATGAGCTGCTGATTCCTGATTATCTTCTGAATTGATAGCACAGCTGAATCATTACTGATACAGCTGTTGGACTTGGTGGTAGGGAGTGGGGGGAGGAGGAAATCTAATACCTAACCTAATGTGTCCATGAAAAATGGAGTATGGGATTGGGAATCACAGTAGATCCTACTGTAGATATAGTTAAATTTGCCCAAATCAGGTTAGGCACCTTTTTTTCTTTTCCTTTCCTTTTTTTTTTCTTCTCTTTTTTAAATGCAGCTTTTACATTTTATTCCTTAATTTTGGCAAATTAATGATGAAGTCTTCATTTGCAGAGGTGTTTGGAAAGGTATGTTGTTATACATTGGATAAGAGAATACTTGCACCACGTCCTGTAGAAGCTTCAGTGGTGATAATCCAGTGAGATGTCTTGCTGAATGGTTTCTGGAGGTTTTGGAGGTTTGATATGTTGTGTTTTAACAGGACCGAGTGGGAGGGAGAGTCGCAACCTTCCGCAAGGGGAACTACGTTGCTGACCTGGGAGCAATGGTGGTAACAGGACTGGGTGAGTCTTTCAAAATCTAGAGGAGTGGGGACGAAAAAAGGGGGACAAGATTTTACAAATCTGAAACCTTACTGCTGTTTTCTTTCATGGTCAAAATAATTGGGTATTTTTAACTCTTGAAATGTTCATGTTCTAGTTCAGCCTCTTTGGCAGTTAACGTTTTTCATAAAGAGCAAAGCCAAGAGATGATGAGAGATCCCAAAGGGAAGAAATGTGTTTTTTCATTTGCATGAGCAAAGAAGGTAGGAGGGGAAATGCATAGCTATTCTAAAGACAAAGCCCTTCTTTAAAGTTTAAACCTCAAAAGTACATTCTCCAAGTTATTTCTAAAACAATTGTAAAATAATGGCAAGCAAACCATATATTTCTTCTTATATATTGCTAGTTTATGGGATGGCATCAGTTATTGATATGGTTACTCTTGTAAGAATATGGACAAGTGCTTAGTGTGGGATATCCTTCAGTAATGCAGTGAAATGACAAAATATTATAAAATCTATAATAAACCTGAGTCTTTACTGACTTCTTAAACTTGGTGTCTGTCTTATCATAGTGTTACTAAATTGCATACAAAAACTGGTTCCATGGAAAGAGCACTGAAGTTGCACAGTTCTGGAAAAACAGATTTCAGATTGCCTAGTGGTAGACTATAGTATTTTTATATGTAATTCACAGAATGTTAAGGAGTTGAAATGGACTCAGATATCACCCAGCCCCAACCCCCTGCCCTGGGCTGGGACACTTCCCACCACACCAGGTTGCTCAAAGCTTTCTCCAACCTGACCTTGAACACTGTCAGTGTTGGGGCAGCCACAGCCTCCTGGGCAACCTGTGCCAGTGTCTCACCACCCTCACAGCAAAACCTTCTGCCTAAGGTCTAATCTCAATTTCCCCTTACAATTTCTCCCCATTGCTCCTTGTCCTGTCCCTGCAGTTCCTAACCAAGAGTCTCTGCAGCTTCCCTGGAGCCCCTTCAGCTCCTGGCAGGTTGCTCTGAGGTCTCCACACAACCTTCTATTCTCCAGGCTGAACAGCCCCAACTCTCTGTCTGTCCTTGTAGGGAAGGTGCTCCAGTGCTCTTTGTGGCCTCCTCTGGCCTTGCTCCAACAGTTCCATGCCCTTCAGTTGTTGGGGACATGGAGCTGTGTGCGGCCCTCCAGGGGGGCTTCAGCAGAGCAGATAGGGAGACACACCTCCCTCCTCTGCTACCACACTCCTTTGACTGCAGCCCAGGCCTGGGTTGGTTTATGGGCTAAGCTCACACCGCAGCTCATGGTTTGTCACCAGCCATCACCCCCAAGTCCTTCTCCCAGGGCTGCTCTCAGTGATTTCTCTGCCAGCCTGTAGGTGTGTCTGGGATAGCCCTGACCCAGGTTTAAGGACCTTGCACTTGGCTTTGTTGAACTCTGTGAGGTTGGTATTGGCCATCTCTCAAGGTCCCTATGGATGGCCCATCCCTTCCCTGCAGCTTGCTCGGGACCTGGGGATCAGTCTCATCACGTCCCATGGACGTGTGCACATTCAGATTTCTTAGATGGTCCTGAACCTTGACCACAAATGGTCACCCATTTGTGATGGGTGTTTCCTTTCCAATGCAATCTACCCTTTGCCTGGAATGAGGCAGCATATGCTATGGAGAAAAGAAAGAGACTCCCGTAGGAATGGGAATGGTTTGAAGGGCATCTTTCATATTTGTGAATCTGGGAGAGAAGAGGAGAAGGTTACCATAGGGATCGAGCTTGTGGTTTGGGAAGGTGAAAGGTGGAAGTAATGGAGTCTCCTCTGGTTTTGATAGTAAACTGTGGAAGAACTAAAATTCACAGTAGGTTGTTGAACTAGAAATGCGAACTTACTTAGACCTACTTCAGAACTCTGTTCTGCCTGTTCAGTCACCTTTCTAAAGACAGGAAGGTATTAGGGTGGCTGAACTCCCCTCTCTGTCTTGGGCAAACACTCGGTTTGATTTGGTTGCAGAATCAGAGAGGATTGGGAAGCTAGATCTGAAAAACTTGTCCCACAGTTCATTTTATGGAGACAGCACATATTGCCTCTGCTCTATAGCATTCCCCATCTGCTGCAGTTCTTTTCCTTTCCTCTGCTACCCTTAGTTTGATGTTTAGGGGTTTGGGATGCTTAAAATTGATGTCTTCTGCCTTTTTCATTGTTCTGTGTGGAATCTCCTCTGTTGTTTTCTGATCTGTTTAGTTACACAGCTTCTAGGTACAGTTGGTGTATGGAGTTCATCTTTGCAGGTTGCATTCACTAGTGTCACTTGCTGGAGTTCCACTAGTTTTTAGGAACTGAATTCTTTTGGTTCCATCTCCATGTCACCACACTTGGGCCAAAGCTCCCAAAGTCACTGTGCAGCTGTGAGAGCTTTCCTTGACTTTTCAAACACTCTGCTTGTAATTGTGTTTATAACTATAAACTCTCAATCGTGCTAAGGTTGCTGCCACTCTGGGACTCTGCTTGTATAATCACCTTTGTTACCTCCGGTCCTTCAGGTGTTGCTGGGCAGGTTCATTTCCATGCCCTCCTTTCAGGAGTCACTGTGAAGGCAAACTTTTGGCAGTGTTGCACTAGGTCACTGCAGTGCATCCACTGGAGTCGGTGTTTTAGTCTCTGAAAGAGCTTTAACTATGGAGTTTTTATTTAATTGCAGACAGACTTTGCAGGAGTCTCTGTTAACTATATAAAGTCTTTTCCAGGAGGAAATCCCATGGCTGTGGTCAGCAAACAAGTGAATATGGAACTGGCAAAGATCAAACAGAAATGCCCACTTTATGAAGCAAATGGACAAGCTGTAAGTCTGATACTGTTTTCATGAACCTTTTCAAAAGAAGTAATATGTAAAGTGTAGTTGTTACCAGGCCATTGGCCTAGCAGGGGATGGTTTCACAGAGGGAGAGGGCAAAAGGAAAGTGTGCCAATTTTTAGGCATTGTAATAACAGTCCAGCATATCTGCACCTGCTCTTCTTAAAACTGCCTTTTCCACATGAGTTTTTGCCTTTGCATTTCAGAGATTTTGTGGAAGCCATGTTCCTGTTTGTTCTTTCCAAGTTCATTACTGTTTTTCCTTAGTTGTTTGTCCCATGCCAAACCAATTACTTGCCGTGCTGGCACTCTTAGCTTCTGTTGTTGCTGCTGCCCAATTTCCCTGAAATAAGCTCACTCTGACTGTTGTACTTACCTGCTGCTTTCTAAAGAATTGGCTAACAAGTGCCAGCTGGTTGGGTACATGCAGCAGAGCAGTAATAACAAACTAGAGCTGTGATTCACAGACTTAATTAGCTTTATTTCTTCCTGCTGTAGTGTCAGGGAGTGCTGTTAGGGATAGAAATGATAGGTCCTAGTTTAGTGCAGAATCACAAACAAGTATTGAGTAGAAATGTTCCTACCTGATGGATCTTAAACCATGGTACAAAGATTAGCTTCTGAAAGAAGACAAGAAGAATACTGGACTTCCTACTAGAGGCCTGGAAAAGTGATCTTGGCTCAAACTTGTTTGTAACGTGGCATTTGGAGCTTCTTTTACTGCACATGAGTCAATAGGGTGTTATAATGAACCTAGGGAAAGCTACCAAGGCACTGTAGGCAGTTCTAGCAGTCTGCTCCTGTGCTGTGAAATCAGTCGTGCATGTACTGTGCTGGTCTCTGCACTGCTGTGTTCCCTCTCCAGCTGGTTTCAGTGTCTGCCTGAGTTATGCCTCAGTGGGGTGGACATATGTATTCCTATGCCATTGGAAGAGACTCCCTCTGTAAACATCACCCGCTTTTGTCAGCTGCTTTGAACTCAGTATGCACTGTGACACCTGCAGCCTGACCCTGCAGCTTTCCTTCCTGTAGGCCTCTCCTTTCTCTTCCCGGTGTGCAGCAACTGGAGCACTTCTATCCAACCAAGTCCCTCAGACACAGGCAACTCCTGTGGTCCAGGAATTTCACTTGCTCATCAACTGGGCACTTGCTCCAGTGGAACTGGAGTGTTTATCTGAAAAGGAGTATTCTTCCCGATTCCTCTGTAGTGCTTCCCATACTGTTGATCAAATGCTGTTGGTCCCAGGAGACCCAGTCAGAATGGAGACTGGCAGTGTGCCTGCATGCTGCCCAGGCCTGGGCTGGGGAGCCAGCACAAGAGACAGCCTCACTGTTCTTTTGACTGAGCTGGTGGGACAGGTAATGACATATCCCATGTTGGAAGGTAGTTGCTTCCCATCAGATCTGTGCATGTACTGTGTAGTGACAGGAAGGTGTAACATTGATAACACTTTTGAAAGGCATGTCACAAAACCTGTCAGCTTATCTGCTACAAACAAGGCTTGATATGTGTAACTGGGTATATCTACCAGACCAAATTACATCACTTCCTTGTGTTGAATGTTGTCTTGGTGACTTCATAATGCACCAGCCTGTTCTTCCTTGGTTTAAAAAACCAGTGATTAAATTGGATTGCCTCTGTGTGCTGCTTGTTTCCTAGCATGTCTGCCAGGTAGAGCTTCTTGGAACATTTGGCTAAACTGTCTAATTCAAAGCCATGATGCTGCTTACAGTAAGGCAGTTATTTTACTAATCCTTTCTTTTCATTTTTAACATTGCCACAGTTTTTCCTCTGACTGTTAGCATTGCTAAAAATCAAATGCCGTAGATCTGTTTTTGCAATGTTTTCATATCTTGGTGCTTTGATTTTATCCCCCTGTCCCTGTATAGAGTTTAACCTGAAACAGCTCTCAGGTTACTTATGTTGTATTTTTTAATGCTGCAGTTGTTGAAAGGGCATTGTCAAGGTATTACTTCATAAGCAGTAAAAATGAGCTTCATTTAAGCTGAAATCTTTCTACAGGATATACTTCTTCCAAAGGTGCATTCAGATTGGGTTACTAGTGAGTACTGGGCAAGTAGCATCCAAGTACCTTTGGGAGTAAAACTTTTTCTCACCCTGCCTAGAGAGAGTCACTTGATAGTGTCCATTACATTTTCCTTTCAGCTTATCCCTGATCCCAAGTCCATTCATGGTCCCACTCCTCCTCAGAATCCTCCTGGTTTGTGCCCACCAGTAATAGCCAAGAGCACAGCCTTTCTTGTCTCCAATAAATGAACACTGATATGCCACCTCTCCCTTGTGTGTTTTGACAAACTTCATGGAGCTCGACAGGAGGCAAGTTGTAGCTTTTGCATTGGCTAGTTCCTTAGCCATCCTGGGAAGTATCAAAGATCTTGTTGGAAAACAGTCTACATCAGGGAATAATTCAGACATCTGCAGCAGGGAATGCATCTAGAAGTCTAGGGACAAGTGATACTTGGATGTTCTTCATACTTTGGCCGCTGTCTTGACAGCTTTCTGCATCTACACAGATGTCTTTTCCTGCGAGTCTGTCTTTCGCTCTAGTCTCTGCATTTTGCTAAAGGTTAGTGTACATGAGTTCTACACAGAGTCCATCCTTATTGTTAAACTCTGCATTGAGGGCATAAATCTCTTCTTGCTGGTCACAACTCTATGATGACCCCAGACTGAGGAGTTCTGTGCCTTCAGTAACCACTCCTGTGGTTGTTATTTTAGTTTTTACCATGGTGTTACCTAATTAAGAAAACCTTCTCACCAAAGAAGCAGGGATGGAATTAAGTTCCCTGCATATAGGATGGGCTGTTAATGATTGCAAGTTTCAGATCTTTTATATGTGGTGAGTTGCTTCCCTTCAAAAATTTAGGAGTTCAGAATAGCCTTTGGGAAGTTCTGCTGCCTGCACAGGTGCTTAAGCTTCTGCGTGAGGCATTGCTGTCAGCTGTGAAAAGCTATGCAATGTGAATATCAAAATGTTATTTCTCTTCCCTTTCTTCGTGCTAACTTCACATTGCAGGTAAGTGTGTGGATTTTGTAATGTCATCTTCAATGTGTTGCCCACCAGGATGCTCAGATCCTTCTCCTCTTGATCCCCAGGGTGTCCTCAGCCTGTCCTATGCATGGGGCTATTCCACTGCCGTTTCAAGGTTTGGCCTTTGAATTTCATCTGGTTTTTGTCAGCTAATTCCCTCACCTTGTTGAAATGACACTGAGGAGAAGAGACTGGGGAGGCCTGAGAGCAAACCTTACCTGTAAAGTCTGAGGCAAAGAGGAGCTGTGCTAAAGCCTTTTCCGTATCCATTAGCACTAGGTCAGATTGGGTTATCCTTAGTCTTTACCTACTGCTGTGCAGAGAGAGAGCCCTTCTTGCCCTTGTCCAGCATCTCGGCTTCAACTCTGACCAACTTGTGGTTTTGTTAATGCCCTGTCTGCATACTTGGGCACTTGCTTCACTCTTCACAGATGCTTTTCCTGGAACTTGGAAGATGAAACTTAAATGTTAGTGATTACTGTCAGTTTCTTGAAACTGGGGCTCTAATTTTAATCAGGAGAGCTGATTAAAATTCTTCATCCAGAGAAGTTCAAAATCTAATCATTTTGTGGAGTCTGCCTTGTGGAGTCTCTCTGGAGCACCTCTGTTCATCCTTAAGGCAGTGCTTGGTAGTAGCAAGTCCTGTTTTCCATCGGGGACATGCACCTTTTCCTGCTTTCTACTGGGGACATACACCAAGTCATGGCCCACAGAGACAAGGCCACCTTACTTAAGCCAGAAGCTGCAGCAGCATTCTGTCCATCCCTAGGGTCTCTCTTCAGAGGCAGAATCATTTATCCATGGATTGGCTGTAAGAAACTATCCTGAAAACCACATCTTCTAGATCAGACCTTTTCATTTCCAGCTTTTCCTTTCTCATCATTAAAAACATGATGTGGCTGACACTGTTAAAGCAGATCCTGGTGTTCCCGTGTGGTACCAAAAGGCCAAGGTTAAGTCAGTAGTGGGTGTATCGCGGGAGCGTGACAATGTTTGTGTTCAGGAGCTACCATCTGAAGCTTTCCTTAGAACTGCTATGCACACACAGTCTCAAAATTGGGAAACGCAGATTCTACCTGGTATCAAACCCAAATGGTTTGAAATATAACATGTGCCAGTTAGACTGTTACACAGCTATGGAGTTACATAATTGTTCTAAAATATTGACTGGCACAGAGGAGTGTTGAGTACAGATCTGGCTGAAGAGGAGGTTTCAGCATTCATCCTGAAGGGGAGGCAGTATCAGTCAGGGAAGGTGGTATAGGCTGTGCATCTGCAGCTTGAAACTGTAGATTGGACAAGACTGGAGATAAGTATAGGGAGAGTTTGAAATACTCACATATAGTTAAAAGCATCATCTTTAGAGATGTGCTTCAGTCATCATGTAATCTGTGTCTTCTCCAGTGCTGTTGCATGTAATATTCCAGCCTTTGATTGCAAAAGTACTTGCACAGTATTGCAAAACTTTTATCATGTTTCAAAAGCACTTGATCTTGAGAAATAATAGTAGGCAGAGTATAGAATATAGTAGAGTCAAAAATGAGCTGATTCATTTTTGAGATCTAATAACTTTGATAGGGGAATTGAACTAAAGAAAGTAGGAGAACCTTGCAGGAATTGCAGAGTAGGTGAATCTTTGGCTGCCATGGGGTGGGGGAGGTATCTGCGTTTATAAAATTCTCTCCAAAATGTAGATCCATCAGAAATAAGGAAATTCCTTCCATAATGCAGTGAGTCTCCCAGGAAATGCCCCTGCAGAGCAGCACAGGCTTTTTAAGACATTTCACAGCAAAAACAATGGAAGAATCAACGTCTTAGTACAGGCAGGTAACAAAGTTGGCTGTGATGTTTATGGTATGTACTCAGAGATGAAGTGTGAGTATTAATTGTGAACCTCAGTGTTTCAGTCTGGGAAAATGCCAGAGAAGGCATACCTACAGAGCCAGACAGTGACCACTGGCACAGGAGTAAGGGACCAGCTGCAGCATGGAAGAGGAGTTCTAGTTAAAGCAGTGGGATACCCTGAGTTGACTGGGAAGTATCCTTTGAGTTAAGAATAACACTTGGAAAAGAGTCATCTGGTGGAGTCATAGGGATAGGCTTAGCACTGTTAACAGCACCTCTCAAGCTATTTTTGTTCTGTTCAGCAACCATCCAGGTGGTTTCCCAGTCATTTATAAGCACATACTTTTTTCTTCTCCTTACATTGATCTTTCCCTTACACTTGTCAGTGTTTTCTCTCTATCCTTTGTTTAACCCAGACTAGGTTTAACAGATATGAGGTTTGCTCTTCGTAGCATATGAACTCTTGTCACCTAACAGATATTTTCACACTGGCAGCACACACTATTTAACTGAGTATCATCAGTACAGTGAAATGCCAGTATTCTGGAAGTGTCCTGCAGTGCTTCCTCCATCATCCTAGAAAAGCAGATTGGTAGTTCTTAATCACACTGACCACTCCAAATGATACATTACTGTTTGTCTGCTTCAATGAGCTGTGTTAAGCCTTCTAAAGCTTTGTGATGGTGTAGAGCTATCCTAACATTAGAGTGGTCTTTTGGCAAGCTTCTGTAGCTTTTATTAACACACCTTCCTTCCAGTAAGGAAATCTTTGTGAGCCCCAAAGTTGGTTTAGTTTCTTCTCACAAGAGAAGTCTCTTGTTGTCATGGTTTGCCACATCTTCTTGTGGCTCTTTGGCCAGACATCCTGACAAGGTGACTGTACAGCCCTTGGTGTCTGACTGTTTGAGAGGGCTGAGGGTATTGCATTTCTTTTTGCAAGGGCTGTTCTCAGCAACTCTGTTGTTTATGAATGGGTTAAGAGCCGTGTTTGCTCTTCTGTCTCTCAGGTTCCCAAAGAGAAAGATGAAATGGTGGAACAGGAATTTAATCGTCTGCTGGAAGCTACATCCTATCTCAGTCATCAGCTGGACTTTAATGTTCTCAATAATAAGCCTGTGTCCCTAGGGCAGGCTCTGGAGGTTGTCATACAGTAAGTGACTTCTCTCTTTGTGGTAGACTTTGCTGTTTTGTGGATGAATTTCTGAAAGATACGTGAAACAATCGTGATGCTCCTAGGGTAAACATTATCCTCTTAATACAGCTGCTTGGTCTCTGCTGAGCTCTCCTTTGTATTTGTGTCCTGTTATTGAAGCAGAATGTGCCACAGATGGTTGAAGGAGAAAACCTCCCTTGAAAGTTCACTGAAAACCATTGCTACAGTGACAGGTAGTGGATAATTGCCCTGGTGTGATGGGTGTGCATACTGCCCACTTCTGCTACTTGAAAGCTATTGGCAGTTGTAATGGCTTTAATAATAGCAGCCAGCTTCAGAGTCCCATTTAGCTAGTCAGGTGTCCCTTATTTACAGAAACTTGGGTTAATTTTCCAATTGCCATACAAGTATTTACTAAAACATCCCATGATATGTGGTTTTTTTGCATTCCGCTAATGAGATTGTGGTAATGAGTTTTCTCATTAACACAAGGATTTTATGCTGAACTGACTCTCACTTCTCACCTTTTCCAGATTGCAGGAGAAGCATGTGAAGGATGAGCAGATTGAACACTGGAAAAAAATTGTTAAAACACAGGAGGAATTGAAGGATCTTCTTAACAAGGTCAGATGATTACATTTAGAACAAGATGTTAGCATTGTGTTCCTCAGAAAGTGCCAAAATGTACAAAAATGTCCATAGAAGAATATTAGAAAGTTGGTATTAATGCTGTTCTGAAAATATCTCTTGGCTTTAGATCTGCTTAGGAGTCCTGTTAGGACAAAGATCTCTCCAGCCTGAGGAGGAGCACATGAGTGATTAGGCAGAAAACCATAAATATGGGAAAAGATAGGAAGGGGACATACATAAACAGTGATGTTTCTTAGCTTCCTTTAGAGATGCTGACACTGACAGAGCCTTTCAGAAGGCTATTTAAAGATATTTACTGTCTGTACCACAAATCTGATTTGATGTACAGAAGCAGTGGGTTAGGCCTGCTTCCAGAATTTTTGCTTGTGGTAGATGAAATCTTCTCTGTGGAAGTTTCTCAAATGAAAAATGTTTGAGGATAGCTCTCATACTAAGTTATTTGCAACATACTTTTTAAGAAAGTGCTGTTTGGTATAAGCCATGTTGTTTGGGGTTTGGTGGTACTTATTGTGGCTTCTTGGAGGTAGAATGGCATGTAAGTAACATCTGCCAAAACCAGGGAATCTTTTTCATACAATGGCTTGGCTTGAGGTGAATATCCATCTTACACAGTAACTTTTTGAAATCTACCTTCCCTTGTGGTATTTTCCTTTCTTTCTTTTCCTGCTCTACCTGAAAAGATGGTGAATTTAAAAGAGAAGATTAAAGAACTCCATCAGCAGTATAAGGAAGCGTCGGAAGTGAAGCCTCCCCGAGATATTACAGCAGAGTTCCTTGTGAAGAGCAAACACAGAGACCTGACTGCCCTTTGCAAGGTAAAGGATGACACATAGAGCATGTCAGTCTGCTGTATACATGCCTGTGTACGTGTCAGACTGAGCATGTCAGTGCTCTCTGAGGACTTCAGCAGGCAGAGGAAATCATCTAATACAAATGTTTCCACATCTCTCACTCCGATCCAGAGCTTTCAAGAGAATGTGACTGATGGTAACTCTGGTTGCTACACTGGTAGGGCTGCACTGAGTACCTCTAGGTGGGGAGTACTGACATGCTGGAAGCTCAGTTTTACATTACAGTCTGTGCTGGCTCAGGTCAGACAGGATTGAATGTTTTGAAGGCCAAGTTTTATGTCAGACTTGGTGTTTAGCACAGCTGGGGCTCACAATAGTCTGGTACAGATACCTTTTCTGTAAGATCAAAAAGGTGGTTTCCTAAATGAAAGACTTCTTTCTATCCAGAGATTATCATGTACAGAGCTCTATCTTGACAAACAGGCTTAGTTCCCCCTCTCTAGAAGTATCTTGATATAGAAATGTGCCTTAAAAAGAACAGTTCTTAAGGTTTCCTTTCTGTGATAGTGACAGAGCCTTTGCTGACCCAGGCCAGGTAGAACCAAAGGTCATTTTTCAGTTACTCATTCAACAGAAGATAGGTACCTTCATTTGGGAGCTCAGTATGTGTGTGTATGTACACAAGTAGTGGCTCTTGTCACCAGTGAACTGCTTTGTGCCCTTGTTGCTTTTATTGAACACTCTGCCTTGAAGGAAGATTGCTGTTGCCTCTAAAACTAGTTCTGATGTTTTTTAAAATCAGGAGGAAGCTTGAATTAGGTCATGTATTTCCCTTTTATGCATGATTGCTTCTGCTTTGAACATCTCCATGTTAAATATTAGCCATAATATCTGAAGAGAGAAAGAAGAATAGAAGAAGCATTTTGTGGAATATGAAGCTCTCAGTACCATAGGAATCCTTAAAATACCAGGATGGTAACAGACCTTCATGTTCTTGAAATCCTGTTTAAATTCCTGAAATATTGCCACACTAATCTTTTCTGCATTGTGGCACAGAGTTCTGTATGTTCCAACAGCAGAAGAGCAAAATATGCTGGATTAAATGCTGGAAAAAATAAAGAACTTGATTTAGCTTCCACTAAATCCATGAACTTTCTGCTGATTTATTTTTCTTGAGATTAGGTCCAGTCTGATGCTACATGATGTCTTCAAGTCCTTTTACATGTAAGTTGATTTTAATGTTAGCTTTTAATCTTACTCAGGAGTATGATGAATTGGCAGAAACACAAGGAAAGCTGGAAGAGAAGTTACAAGAACTTGAAGCCAATCCACCAAGGTAAAGATACAAACTATAAAAATAAATACTCAGGAAAGCAGTTCTTTTACTACTCTTCCCTGAGTTTCAAAAATGCTGTGGTATGCTTTAGTTATGGGAATTCAAGGGGTGAAGAGGGCACAAACAGAGTTTGAATTCCCTCAGCTTTAGAACTCATTTTCCTTGTTTTTAGAGATGACCTGGACAGAGAAGCTGAGCTAGGGTGATTCAGTAAAAATCCTGACTGTAACCAGTGCCTGAGCTCAGGAAGCCTTTGAGATCTGAAATCCCTGTCAGTAGT
The DNA here is from genome assembly GCF_000695815.1 of Acanthisitta chloris. Lineage (NCBI taxonomy): Eukaryota > Metazoa > Chordata > Aves > Passeriformes > Acanthisittidae > Acanthisitta > Acanthisitta chloris. The sequence goes on from NW_008688346.1 coordinate 29,733, forward strand.
GATGGCATCCAGTCTGCTTATTTTGGCTTTTTATTTCTATTTCATTTTATTCTGTGCTCTGTATGATTTCACTAGGGTTTTGTCATTGCTTTATGCATTCTGCTCAAGCCATTATTTAGGTAACCTCTTCTACTTCTGAAGTAAAGTTTCTAGATTTCCTTAGAATATTTTAAATGAACTTGACTTTGAAAGTCTAAATCGGGTAGGTTTTGTTACTCAGCTTTCATGAAGGAGGGCTGAATGTTTGAATCAGAATCTGCTTGTGTTGCTTTTTAATGGTTTCATTTCTGCACCAAGGAGGGACTCAGATGAAAAGGATTGTGAAGAAATTTTCAGAAGCAATGCATTTGCCACATCCTGTTCTAACACACTAAATGTCTTCGTATTGTGTTTGTTTTTCACTAGTGATGTTTATTTGTCATCAAGAGACAGACAGATACTGGACTGGCATTTTGCAAACCTAGAATTTGCTAATGCTACCCCCCTCTCTACACTCTCACTGAAGCACTGGGACCAGGTAGGTAACCAGTAACTCAGCGATTCACTCGAAGCTTAAGCTGCATATATCTCATTCTCAGGAGGTTTTTCCATGGTAACAGTTTCTCCTCATTAAGAGCTGCTTCTGTGCAGAGACTGAATTCTTATGTGATTATTATTCGTTGATGAAATAAATTCCAGACAGCTTCTTGTTAGTGCCAAAACAATCTTTAACAATGCTGTCTGCTGAAAATTTCCATACTAATTCCTTGACTAATAACCAGAAGGTATTTCACATTCATTTGATTCTACAAAAAAGACTTTTTGAAATAATTTTGCCATTGTGTAGTGTTGTTGATTATTTTCTGTTGACTTCACAGAATCATAGAATTTTGGAGTTGGAATGGACCTTACAGATCATCTAGTCCCAGCCCTCCCTGCCCTGGGCAGGGACATCTCCTCACTAGATCAGGTTGCTCAAGGCTCATCCAGCCTGGCCTTGAACACCACCAGGGTCAGGGCAGCCACCATGTCCTTGGGCAACCTGTGCCAGTGTCTCATCACCCTTAGAGTAAAAAGCTTTTTTCTAATATCTAACCTAAACTTTCCCTCCTTCAGTTTGAATCCTTAGGTGATTTCATTATAAATAAATGCTTTTTATGTTAGGTAATTTCATTATAAATAAATGCTTTTTATGCCTCTTCATTTTAGGATGATGACTTTGAATTCACAGGCAGTCACCTGACTGTGAGGAATGGATATTCCTGTGTGCCAGTAGCCTTGGCAGAAGGGTTGGACATTAAATTGAACACAGCAGTGCGACAGGTTCGCTACACAGCGTCAGGTACATGACTGCTCTGGGACACTGCTCTGAGTGTGAGCATAGAAAGCAGATTTCAGTGCTTCTGGAAACAGATGTAAGGATTGATCCTAGAAAAACCCTCCCATGATATGTTTTGGGTCAGATAAACAGCCATGTGTCTTACTGGGATTAATTGTGTAGGAAGTTGTTAGAGATCCATTCATCTGGAATGTTTTTTTTGCTGAATTCTGTGACTCATTTGACACAGTCCTTTCAGTTGTATTTACTGATTGTTCACTTTAATTCTCTCATTTCTTTACTTCATTGATAGAAGTGTTTGGAGTAGGAGATCTAGGAATGCTTAGGGCTTGGTGCCACAGGATCTGGTATTAGAAGTATAAATGAATGTAATGGAAGGAATGTATCTTGTTGTTGTTCTTCAAAACATTGGGCTTGGAGACCTGCCTACTGGGAGAGCAGCACATTGAGAGGCTCTCTCTACTTGCTGTTTATTTATGCATATATTTAAATATAATTTACTGACCTGGATGGACCTTTAGGCTTATCCCAGGAAGGCTGTTTTTCAGATGTGCATTAATTAATTACCCTTTCTGGAATTGAGCTAAGTGGCCAGTGACTTGCATACAAGTTAAGCAATAGTGTAAAGCTGTCTCCATGAACAAAGTATTTTCTGATGTGGTTATGGTAGTTTCTTTCATTTTTAATCCAATGCTCTTGCTGCCTGGCCTGTTCCATGATTGTTTTTCTCTCCCCTCTCCAGGCTGTGAAGTGATAGCTGTAAACACCAGATCTACCAGCCAGACCTTCATTTATAAGTGTGATGCTGTGCTGTGCACTCTGCCCTTGGGAGTGCTGAAGCAGCAGCCTCCAGCAGTTCAGTTTGTGCCACCTCTGCCAGAGTGGAAAACTTCTGCAGTGCAGCGAATGGGATTTGGCAACCTGAACAAGGTGAGTCCTGACTGGGAGACCTGCAGCAGCCCAGGGGTTGCCATAGGTAGAGTGTGAAATGTGGGTGGAGTATGTTTGCTGGGGAGAGGAAGAACATCTTTTCCACAGTGTTTTGCTAGGGTTTGATGATGAAAATTATCTGAAGAGCTGTAAGGATCTCTTCTCTAGTTCTCACACAGGTTTTAAAGAGTTAAATTGCAGAAGTAGTTCTGCTGGAGCTTTTTAACCAGCAAACTGGTAAACTCTGAGAGCATACTGACATGTGGGAAGGCAGTGCAGGCACACACCTCTGGACTGTGTATGTGCAGTACACATCCACCAGATTGTGCTTTCTTGACCTTTCCAGTGATAAGCATCAATGAGTGTAATTGTCTTTATTTCTTCTATGTGCCCTTGCTAACTGTTGATTCTCTGTTTCAAGGTGGTGTTGTGTTTTGATCGTGTCTTCTGGGATCCAAGTGTCAACTTGTTTGGTCATGTTGGCAGCACTACTGCAAGCAGAGGAGAACTGTTCCTCTTTTGGAACCTGTACAAAGGTAGCTGTGGTGCATGTCTGCTTTTGCCAGTACCTTGTGTGGTTTCAGGTGTAGAGAAGAGCACTTGTTAAGATGCTGGTAGTGTTCACATATGGATGTGATACGAAGACAGTGTTTGTGGGAAGACAAAGGGGAGCAGAGAACAGTAGTGATTGCAGACAGTTTTGTAGTCAGTTAGGGCAGCACGTGAGTGTGAGTTTACTAATGCATTACTGCTTCTCTACTGTAACACTTGCACTTTTATAGCTACTTTATTGTCTGGCACCTTGGTGGAGTTGTCCTCTGAGCTACTCGAGTGTTATCTTGGTTGCTTTCATTAAGGATCTGTTTAGTTGCCGTTGGTGTTCTGAAACCACTTAACTTTGTGTTGTCTTAATTATGTGCTTTGTATCTTGGAATCATAGAATGTTGAGGGGTTGGAATGGACCTGAGAGGTCATCCAGCCCCAGCCCAGCCCTCACACCAGAACAGGTTGCTCAAGGTTTTAGTCAGCCTGGCTTGGAACACTGCCAGGGTTGGGGCAGCCACAGCCTCCTTGTCAGAAGGATGTATTGAGTTCTCCAAGGAAAGGGTGATTTGTCTCTGTAGCACTTCTGAATTAAAAGCTGTTTCTTAGTCCTTAATTTCAAGTATCCTTGAAATTGAGTTTCTCTCTGGCCACTTGGAACATTGTTGGAGCTCTTCCCCTCTTTCGCTAAAGCTTCTCAAGCCAATGGGTCTGGCATCCAATTCAGTCTTACATTTCAAAACCTCAGCTTCCTGGATGTTTTTCAAGTTGAACTGACAGTCTGAAGCCAGACCTCTTGCATGAGTGTCTAATTTGAGCTGATTTCGTAACTGTAGATGAGCTCCTTTCATCTGCAACATCAAGTCCTTCAAGTCCTGGTTCAGGTGACTTACTGCCCAGGATTTCACACCAAAGTGTCTGGGAACTAACCAAGATTAATGACAATTTTTTTCTCTCTCTTTCCATACCCCCCACAGCACCAATTTTGCTGGCCTTGGTAGCAGGAGAAGCAGCAGGGATCATGGAGAACATCAGTGATGATGTCATTGTTGGTCGATGCCTTGCCATCCTCAAAGGCATATTTGGCAGCAGTGCTGTGCCCCAGGTCAGTGCAGGCTTGGACTGAAGGAGTAGGAAGGGTGTGTTGTGGTTATGCTGATAACGGGGGAAGGGACAGGAAACTACACACAGTGGGCATGAGTCTGAGTTCCAGCTGAGCAATTCTGTGCAGTCGGCTCTGGTAATATATTGGAAAGAATTAAGGAATTGCCACCAAAGATTTACCTTAGTATGTGTTACCACAGAGTGATAATGTGATAATGACAGTAATGTGTTAGCATAGAATATAGATGTGGAGTTCTACCACTGATGTCAGCTCAAGGACTTTGTTTCTCTTATTATTGTAATTTTCATCATTTGTATTTAGCACAAACTGTAGAACTTGCACTGTCTCAACAACTGAAGTTCTGTCTTGTCCCAGCCTAAGGAGACCGTGGTGTCCCGCTGGCGTGCTGACCCCTGGGCCCGAGGGTCCTACTCCTATGTAGCAGCTGGATCCTCTGGAAATGACTATGATTTGATGGCTCAGCCAATTACTCCAGGACCAGCCATTCCAGGTGCTCCACAGGTGAGAGATGTCTCAGCGCTGGTTAGAAAAACCTCAAAACAGAATGATTTTTCTGAATAGTTTGTATACATAGAATCATAGAATCAATCAGGTTGGAAGAGACCTCAAAGATCATTGAGTCCAACCCTACCGTCATTACTAGACCATGGCACTAAGTGCCACATCCAGTCTTGTCTTGAAAACCTCCAGGGATGGTGAATCCACCACCTCCCTGGGCAGCACATTCCAATGCATGACTATGGCACACTGGGACAGCTGCTCCTGCGCCTTCAGTACTTCCTTCTTGAAGTATGACCATCCCTCCTGGACCCCTTTGTTTTCTAAGGGCTGTTTCCCAAGGTACACTTCGAACCAAACTTTTGAGCAGGCCAAAGTGTGCTCTCTGGAAGTCCAGGGTAGAAGTTTTA
>NW_008688347.1:0-6211 GCF_000695815.1 Acanthisitta chloris
GGCCGTGGTGTCCGAGCTGCTCCCTGCGGCACCCTCGGCCTGCTGCGGGCTCTGCGTCTGTGCCCTTGGGCGCCCCAAAACCCCCTCGGGAACACCCCGGGCACACCCCGGGCTGGGGGCGAACGGGGGCGGGACTGAAATTCCCCCCGTGAGGAGGTGTTTGTCTCCCCTGGGCAGCGAGGGATTCTCCTTCCCGGTGAGTTAAACAAGAGGGGTGAAGCTCATCACGTTCTGGGTGACTCTTCGTGGAGATAAAAGATGCGAGGTTGAGTGTTTAGGCAGTAAGCATTGTTAGCTAGGTTCAAAATATTTAATAAATTCCCTGTCAGTAATTACTCCCGGCACTAACGTGCTGAAATACTGTCTGGTGGAGGTAGCTTGGAGCTGATTATTTGGCTTGTAAAAGCCTTTTTTTTTTTTTTTTCTTTTGATGGTGACCAATCTATGTTCAGTAGTTTTCAGTTTATACCTCCGAGTGATGTGTTTTAGTATTGGTTAAGAAATTCTAACCATCCTAGCTTGTCGTTTTTAACATGGAAAGAACATTACAGTCTGCTGAGTGTTACAAAATGAATGTGCTGTGCTGTCCCTGCAGTTTTTGTGTTCAGGACTTGGAAACAGGGTAACTTGCTGTTTCTCTCACGTTTTCCTTCCAGGAACTTCAGGGAGACAAAAAGTGCTGATTCCTTTTATTTAGCACAAAAGAATCTCTACATCATTCCTAAATTCCTTGTCTTATGTTTTCTCTGGATAATAGAGCAGAGGTTTTTTGTTGTTTTTTTTTTTTTTCAGAAATAGCTCTTTTGAATCCTGAATCATCACGGCCTTGTTTAAGTAAATCCTTTGGCAACTGATACTCAATTACTTTTTTCCTTATTTTGTGAGAACTTTTTCACTATTTCCTTTTTTTTTTGGCCTGTTTTCCCCACTTTTCATGTCAGTACTAATTTGAATTGGTTTAGCTTCAATTGTTGCTACTTCTCCAAACAAAATTTCCAGCTGTTTAAGCAATTTAATTGCTGGGCAATTGAAAAAAACCCACCTGATGTGTAGTTACTGTACAAGTGTAGCATATACTGTGTTAATTGTAGTAGATATTTTGGGTTGTGCTCCACTTTAATGTGTGCCAGCTGCTTGTTATCATTCCTTGACATTTGGAACTTTCTATAGGAATAAATATAGAAGGCAGCTCAAAATAGCTCTGCAGTTAGGCCTGAAGTTTTTTTTTCCCTTGATGGTTCCAGAAACATGTCACACATAAAGGTGTTTTAATGCACTTTGGTGGAAGAAAAAAAGACTCATGTTAGCCTTCTGCCTTCTTTGGGGCTCCAGTCGTTTGCAAATCAAATAATTGGTGATTTCAAGCATTTAAATCATATTTTACAAACTTTTGGGGTTTAAGGCGTGTTTTAGTTGATTTCTGTTGGTATGCAAATGAAGGTTTTGCTCTGCTGCAAATGTTCGGATACTACAAAAATATCTACAGATTTTTAACTGTGGAAATATAAAATAATACAGACTAATATATGTAATTCACACAGTGCTTCAGAGGGTGAGCTCATGTAACTGAGAGAAAACCAAGACCAACCTCCTGAAACTCCCCAAAGCTGTGCAAACAGAATTGAATCTAGGCTAGTAAATAAAACTGAATAAATATTTTTCCAGTGCCTGGTGGACTCACCAAAAGGCAGAGAGTGTGTTCTGCTTTCTGGCTGCACTGCTAAGGTCTCCTGGCAGCCTAGTGCATGATTTGTTCCCAGTTTAGGATCATGATTGTCTTTACAGTTATAACCTACAGCTGCAGGATTTTAATTCCTTGCAGCCTGAAATTTAGCTAGAAATATTAATGGGTAGAGGAGGGACAAGGACTATGGGGGTTAGGCTGAGAGTTATGAAAGTGAACTGGTAAAAGTGGAAGAGCTGTGCTCAGCAGAAGTGAGAGCTGTTGGGGTTTAGTTGGCAGAGCTGGTGGTGTCTGCACTCTCTGCCCAGTGTCTCTTGTAGTGCTACAAGTAGTAGGACAGTGGTAGGAGATGGAAGGAGAGGATTTTAGGCAAGATTTAACTGGTTTATGCAGGAACTGGTTCCTGTGTGTGCAGTCCAGCCTGTCTCCTGGCTGGGAGACTCTTCAGTCAGCTCACCCTTAACTCTTGGAGGGTTCAGTTTTTATCTAACACAGCCTCTGAAATAAGTGGGTACTCCATATATGTTAGTGGTGGTCTCAGGAGCACTGATAGAGGTTAAAAAGCTTTGACTTCCAGCTGGGGAGGACACAGATTAAATGTCTTGTGTGTTCTCCCAGTAAACTCTAATCAAAACTGGGAACCGAGCTGGTTGCTGCATCTTAAATGCACATAGTCAGTGTACTGTGCTTGACTAAAGTCTGCGGAAGTTAATTTCTATTTTACTTCATTTACTGAAGCCATTTTGGTGAAATAATAAAAAGGAGAGCTGCTTTCAGAGGTTTATAAATTAAATAAGGGAAGAAAGTGAAGAAACACAGGATTTTATTTTCTTCCACAGCTTTACAGATGGGGTCAGAAATGGTGAGCTATGTCAAAGTAAACAAGCCGTGGGATGGGGAAGAATTAAGCTGTAAGGTTCTTGGACTTAGCTGTTGGGTTTACAGCTGAGTGTTCCTAACAGCCATGATAAAGAACTGATTTCCTCGCTACCTGCTGGAGAAATGCCAGATGGTGTGAATTGCCTTCCCCCAGGACAGTGTTTTCTGGGCACTTGCTGAGGAGATTAAGTTCAGCAGCAGAAATTGAATGTTAGGCAAGTAAGTGGTATGTGTTTTCAAAATATTGTCATTCAGGGTGATGGAAAAGGAATGGTAAGGATACTGAGTAATACCCAATCAGTTTGTCATTGATAGCTCTGTTAAAACAAATACTTGTAAGATTGGCTTGTACAGGGGTACAGGGTTTCTTGTGGAGATGTGGTTATGCTTGGCCTTCATTGCTTTTTAATGTGTATGAAAAACAGCAGAGCTATCTCCACTGCAGAGCTCTAGACTATATTTCTTAATGTGTTTGTTACCCCATTTTTGCACATACTGTTCAGACCCTGAGAGCAGAGGTAAACCTGACCCAAAAATTCAGTTTTGTTTTGGTTTAGGGTAAATTTGCATTGTTAGGGCAGGTATGGGATTAGCTTACTCAGGAGAATGTGAGTAAAGGCTTCAGCAGGTATTGTAGGAGTAGTAAAATAGCCAAATGTCAGTCTGTTAGTATGTGCCTAGGCTGTGAACCACTCCTGGAGCTCTGACTGGGGAATAGAAATGAATGACATGTATGTAATACTTTAATTAACATCAGTTAATGTTTTCACAAATGCAGAAAACACTACACTGGACATGAGTTTTGTTTCTCTATGGGCTGGAGGTTGGAGGATGTGCACAGTGTAACCCTTGCATGAAGGATTACTGACGTTCTGTCAGTGCTGTTCTCAGTCAGTTATTTCTCCAGCTGCTGACACAGAGCTGTGCTGGCACAAGCTCTCCTGCCTACACAGATAGCTTAGAATCTCTTTGCCAATGGAACTTTTTCCATCTAAGGAATTTGAGTGAAGTTTAAAGTCTTTTTTTTTTTTTTCCCCTCCCCTGATACGACCTTCTTTCCTGCTTGGAGGGACCTGTGCCAGTGTGTGATAGAGCTTTGGTTACATGCACCAGGGTGTGCACACCTGCCCCACCCTGCAAACAGCATTGCACAGGCAGGTAAAAGTACAGTTTTGAGATGAAATTGCACCAATATGACATTTGTGCCAGCACAGCTCTGTTGATTAGGGTTCATAGCCCTTAACTAACAATCCTGCCTTGTGTGGTTGTGACTGAACATCTGTAGTATAGATCCGATCTGTTATCAGATAAAATCTCCTTTCGATGAGAAATTGCAGTTTAGCTCGATTTAGATGTGAGAACTTCATTCTGGTTCAAAGAAGCACTTTTTGTTCCTTATCCAGAATAAAATGCTCTTGTAATACCTGGTGCTGTTCTCATTCTGCTGCATGACCTACCCAGCAGTCCAGCCCTGCTTGCCTGGATTTTTTGCTGACTGTTCTGAGCCTGTGGGCTGCAGTCTGAAATAAGAACTTTTAAAATGTGTTTTGCTTGGGAAATGATTTTCTAGCCTGAAAGACATCAAAATAAACCTCACTGTGTGTGTGTTTTGTTTTGCACAAACCAGGGAGCTACTTTATGGGGTTGTTTTTGTATTTGGAGCACATTGTGGAGTTGCTCCTTGTCTCTGCTCACGACGTGCTGCTGTGCCTAGTCTGTGTGTGCTGGTAATCTGATAATCTGATTCTGTGCACACACGTCTAATTCATCACTTCCAGGAGGTCCCACATTCCCTGCAAAGGTATAGGATTGCTGGCCTGTGTGTGTGCAGGTTTCCATCCTGGGAGGCAGTGGCCTTTTTAGGAGGCTTATGTAAGGTAAGTGAGCAGCCTGACAGAATCCATGGGAAGTGTGATGGGGTATGGTTTAATTTCAGACACACAGCAGAGAGGCTTTGTAATATATGTGACTAAAGGCATCTAAATTTGAAAGGTTAACTTCTTTATTATTACAAGCACAGAGACCAAGTGAATGTGTCTGTTGTTTTTAAGGGAAGATGTTTCTTCTTGGAATGAATCCTTTTTCTTAATTATTTAAAAAAATAAGCTGTCAAGTTGGTTTGCTGTAAAAGCTTATTGTTAATTCAGAATATTTCTTCACTGTTTTTCCCTTGAGAAAGGTATTGATCTTGTGAAATTTATCCGTGTATCGAGTCTCATTTTTCATGAGAGAGTAATCAAAGAAAATTGAAAAATTGTTCTTGCATCTTTGGAAATGTAAGGAGAGTAGTAGTTCATGCTTACATTTTAAATCTCATTAGTTGATTGCATCAGCACCCTGGTACATGGTATCATGTGCATGTGCACTTAATGGGCTCTCCTGCCCAAGGCAGGATGAGTGTTATGCACCATGCCCTGGACATTGGAAATAATTCCTCAGCACCAAACCAAAGCTGTATTCAAAGGCAGAAAGTCTGGAGACCACAAAGCTGCACTGAAACGGGCCGAGTTTGCAGTGGTCTGTGACTGCAAAGAGGTGGTAGAGGTGGGCACTGCTGAATTACGTGTTCAGTACAGGACACCTCAAGGTCTTACAGTACCTTCACAGACTTCTTGAAGAAATGGCAGTGAGGTTGAGGAAGGGAATCTCAACAGAGGTGTAGAAGCCTCTGAATTACATGTTTTTCTCCTGCTGCCTCTGGAGATGTGACTGCATTGTTGTGCTCAGGTGTCCCCTGGAAGCTGTGCCCTCCTGTACCATCAACACCCTTTCTTTCACCAGCTTCAGATTGTTTATCCTCTGGTTCAGCCATTTCTGTCCTGGGGCAGCCTGATCTCTCAAGCTAATCCAGTTAGTTCTTTTCCATTACCTTTAGCAGGAACTCGATGGGATTCTTCCCAACACTGCAGAATGAGGCTTTCCTAGCTCCTGTCTGCAGAGGGAGATGGGGAGGGGAGGGCAGGAGCTGCAGGTCCGAGTTTATGTGAGGTGTGGTGTGGGACTACTGTGTGTCAGTGGTGGCATCCCTGACAAATCAATACCACGTTGTGTTCTGTGCATCAGGGGTTGAAATGCTGTTCTGATACTAAAAGCCAATGTAAAGTAGATCTTGGTGATACTTTGCCTTGAGTTGTCTGTACAGCACTGCTCATACTTCCCTGGAACCATTACTGCAGTGCTCAACGAGCTCGAAAATCAGAGGAACATTGTGGCTCTGTTACTGAGTTGTGGATTTCAGAACCTGCATATTGCAAATTTAAAAGCCTGTTAATTTTTAGAACAAAAAATAATAGAAATAGGAAGGAATGAGCTGCCACTTTTAAATTGTTAGTGTTGCAGGTATATGAGGTTGTAGCTTTGTCTGTGTTAGAATTAGTGTGTTTAACAATAACCAGCAAAGCACTTGCAGATAAGTATTACAGGGTTTATAGCATTATGTTCTCTTTTCTTACTCTTCTAGATCTTGCTATAAGCAATGAAATAATGTGATTTTGTGCTAGTTTTATTTTTAACATGATCTTTAAAATATAAACTTCCTCTGACATAAAATTTTTACATTTACCAGGGATGCCTGGACTTTTGACCTTGAACTCAGCTTGTCTGTAGCAGTCAAGTAGTGAGATTGAATATTATTTGGGATGCAGGGAA
>NW_008688347.1:6222-19711 GCF_000695815.1 Acanthisitta chloris
TTACCTCTCCCCATATCCAGACTTAAGCCTTAGGACTGTTGCCTGTCTCTTCAACTCTCATTGCCTCTTATCACAGTCTTCCCATTTCAGAACTGTTTAACAGTTGTTTCCCTTCTTTCAGGGGAAAGATAAGTCCATAAGCTGTGAATACATTTTGCATAAAAACAAAAGCCTATGTGCTAGTTGTTCTAGGGTGTCTGACTTCCTGGTGCTTTCCTTGTGAGGAGTCTGTTGTTGCACCATTCATGGCTCAGCAGATGGAGGGAACTCAGCACAGCCGTGTGCACGTGGCTGTCTCCAGTGCAGAGCCTGTTCCCTGCTGTTCTTGGGGGTCAGGGGATTGTACCTTTTGTCCAAGGGCCTCCTGGAACTCTGTGTTCATGTACAGAGTAGGTGTTGCCCTACTGGCATCCCTCGGGCTGCTTTTGTAGTCCTTGTTGATGCGAGGGATCAATCTGCTGCTCAGCATAGAGTGCAGGTTGCCTAGCTGGCATCAGTGACAATAGGGATGCTAAGGAATTTTCAGCGGGATCAGTGTTCTGAGTGAGAATACATCAAGTAAACCGCACCAACATTTCTTTATCTGCATCAGAAATTATGTCCTCATCTAGTTCTCAAGCAGTAGTTCTTTTTCTCATGTGATATTACTGTATTTGCTGATGAGGGATTTTTTAACACTTAAAGGAGGCTATTGTGGGCCAAGCCCAGTGCCTCTTTTACAGGGAGTAAAATGAGTGAACAGTTTAGATTATGACTGAAATCACTGTTAGATCTTTCTGAAAAGGAAACTTCCTGCCCTGTTCATAACATCCTGCAGTTTCTTTAAGAAACCTATCCTGGATGTTTTGGTTCCAGCCAGATACCTTTGCATATCAAGGCTTCTAATTCTGAAGAAATTGACTGGAAAGTATAACTAAAGGCCAGTTACAAGTCATGCTAATGAAAGCTAATGTCTTAAATACTGGTATAGGCTGGATTTGTGCCAGGACATGGAGATAAAACTGGTCATTGATGAATGATACCTACTTTGGAAAGCAAGAGGTATAAAATTTTAAGGTAAAAATTCAAGCACATGCTTTGAATTTCTTTTCAGAAGCAAAGAGTTTTCTGTCTTCTCACTAACCCTCATGGTCAGAACCTTGTATTGGCCCTTATGGTTGAGATTTCTGTCCTGTCTTTGGGCTGCTGCATTTTCATAATCATAAACATTAACTGGAGCTTCAATATGAAGACTTAATACATAAAAAGGTGTCTTTGTTTGTCTGTTACAGTAGTGGTAAATGTTGTCTATCACAAGTCTTAAATAGGAATGAACCTTTGGTGCTTGTGTGTGGGGTGAGTGTGTGTGTGATCTTCCAGAATCATAGATGTCCTTCTGTAGAGTTCTTAGTGTGGGGTGGGGATAAGAGAACTAATAGGTGTCAGATCTTTTGGGCTAAGGTATTTGTGCAAGGGGCTGGCTGGTGTTATCTCTAATGAGATACACAATTGGTGCAGATTACAGCAAATTGGCTGAGTTTTGAAGAGTGTTGACACCCAAGATCGGGCAATATAGTGCAGCATACTTTATCTAGCTGTGACAGTGAGAATTGACATTAATGAGGGAATAAAGATCACTAGTCTTTCATACACATCCCTCAAAAAGCTAAATAAAATCCCTAGTAAGATGAAACTGAACAGTTTACCCTGAATTCTCAGACTTTTTTTGGTACACAAATCCAGGAGAAATTAAGTTAAACATGTTAAACATTTTAGTACTAAGCTGTCTTTCCAGATCATTTTTTTTTAGAATGAAGTCTTCCCAGTTAGCTGAGTCAGGGAATTGTTAATGCAGTTAAAATGGTAAGTTCTGGAAAAGGCAAAACCTTTATGCAGTCAGTGAACCCATTGAGTTTTTTATTTCCTCTTCAGGGAAAAGGGAATAAAAATAGAAGTGGAGATCTGCTCTGAATATCTGTTTGGTGGTGATTTATTGCATTGGCCTTTATGTAAAATACAGACACAGAAAGGTGGTGAAATGCAGGTGTTCTTTAAAAGCTTTGCTCTGTCATCATCAGGTTAAGATGTTAGATTGGAGCATCTTAAAATCTTAATGAAGTCAGTCAGCATCAGCAGGTCCAGGTGTCTTCACTGCCTGTCCTGCCGTGCATATCTCAGCTCTGTGGTACTGCCGTAGATAATATTTTTTTTTGCCAGAGATTTGAGAGGTTTTGTTTGTGTGCAAGAGAATTACTATATTTACAGACAAGTGGAGTGAGATTACAAGCTTGCTTTGTTTGTTTAATGGAGGCTTGTGGGAGATCAGTGCTTAATATGTATTGTGAGGTGTTGCAGTGGCAGGATTTGAAATCTGGGAATGTCTTTTCTGTATCTTGTTAATCGTCTGCTAGCTCTGCTCTGGAATTTCTTCAGTCTGTATATCCTGAAAACTACACAGGTTTACAGTAGTTGAAGAATCCACAGGGACACTGAATGTGAGTCCTGGTCTCTGTGCTTTCACAGCATGTGGTTTCCTGTGTTTTGTGTCGCTGCTTGAGAGAAGTTGACCAAATTGCTGTGAAAAGCTTGTGAGAGTTCTGTGACTTTTCTAGGGTGCAGTACTTCTGTGCTTCCACTGCTTCTGGAATTGAGTGAAGTAGAGTGCCTACCTTGCTTTGGGAAAACTGGAACGTTTTACCTGCAAATTAATGGGGGAGGAAAAATGTTTCCTTAACTTAATGTTCTTTCTCAAGACTCTGAACATCAGCTTCATGCTCCACTTTTTGCTAAGTGACTGTTCTGTTTCACTGGAGTGTGTGGCAGAAAGACAGGATGATGCTGATGGGAATTGTCTCTTAGGGGAGCTACAATAATTTTAGTTTCCAACTAGAACTTCCAGTTTCAAAACTGTGATTAATATATTAGGAGGAATATGTAAAGTTACCGTGGATGTTCAGTTCCTTTAAAACAAGATTGCCAGTTTGCTGCTTCAGCTGACATTTCTGTCAGTATCTCAGCTGCAGTCGCATAGTGACCTTGAGAACAAACAGCCAAACAAACAATTCTACTGACTTTGGAAATGAAACAGCCATTTGGAGACTTTCAAAGTTGCCTTATGTTGTAGTAAATATTTTTGCAGGCAGTTTTCAGAACGTTTGCTTAGAAGTGCAAAGTATAATTGTCAGTTAAGGCTTTGTGCTTTTATGTTTTGATAATATTTGATTTGTCAGCCTTTTAGGCATTTAAGTTTAACCTGTGCTAAGATGGAGTTCTGCAAGAGCAGATTCACATAAAATATGTTTGAAACTTCCTCTGTTTTTCATAAAAATAATTTGGACCACTTGGGAGGAAAAAGTGGAGATCCTAAATAATAAACAACCAAGCATTTCACAGTAAATGCAGGGGGGTTCTGTAATTTTAATGTTTAAAGTGCACTGTATTTTTATCTCCCTCAAATTTGAAATTATTTTAAAATTGCATTTCTATAAAAGTTTTTTACCTGTAGTTAATGGAGGTAATACAGGTAATAACAATGACATCAATTAGTGCAAAAAGCAATGTAATTCTGGTATCGAATCTCTTAATTTTCAATTATTATTATGCTGTTTTCTGCTCAATAAGAGCTGCAACCTGTGCACTGTGCAGCTGTGCCACAGGGTGGGGGGTGACCATGGCTGTTGAGCCAGCAGTGCCTCCTAAGAGGGAGTGCTGGTTCTGGGTTGGGAATGTTGTAGTGATGAACCTGTTGCACCTGAGGCCTCGAATGCCCGAACACATCACTGTGTGCTGTGAACAGCCTTGTAGGCAGTTCTTTCTCTCATGTGTTACCAGATAAATTGTAGGATGCACTTTTTGTGTGTTCTGGAAGTTCTTAGAGTTTGATATAGCGTTAAACAAGAAGTGATTAGCTGACTCTCCGTCTTCCTTTAGGCATATCCTTTAAAAATTGCATGATGTGGAATCAGTTGGAGATTCTGAACAGGGAAATTGAAAGGTTATTGCAGAACTGCTGCGTGGAAGAAGACACTTTAAACTCAGACTGTCTTCAGCCGTCAGTGACTGACTCCCTGGATGTAATCACTGCTTCAGACAATGGAGCAAAATTCATATTAGAGCAGGTATTCAATGCCATGGGATATAGCACCAGGCTCTTTATAATTAGTTTGTTCTACTGTCTTTTTTGTTACTTTTTTTCCCCTGTTTTTGGAGTGGGAGAAGTTGGCTGAGGGAAAGAATGTGTATAATATACATAATCCCCTGTAGAGAAGGTAGAGGGGAAGGAACTACTGATGTGGATCTACCTATACACTCATGTCGTTTTTCCTAAATTCTGCTTTGCCACAGTCATGCAAAGCTTGAGATTTATTGATGAAAATCAAGTGTAGGGAGACGTTTGTCTTTTCACCTTTTCTTATTTTTTGGATAGTGGCATGGCATTGGAGAACATGTAGAGATGATCATTGCTTAAGAAGTTCTTAAGGTTTTAAAGGTTTTCAACAACAAAGATGCTTTAATTGTTGAGAGCTTGAGAAGTTAGAAAAAAACAACAAAGGTATTCTTTAAAAGCAGAGTCAGACTGTGTATTGGTGTGTCTATGAAGGATTATCTAATCTGCTCTAAAATTTGTGTGTCTCCCCACATGGAGTGTTAATAAACAATTTTTACTCCTTTGAAAGAACTACTGATGTTTTAGTTAGGTCCTACACCTGCTGTGACAGTTAGCTGCATCTTTAATTGCGAATGCTGCAGGGTCTGTCTTCAGTTTTGTCTTTTGTCTTCACTAATTTATTTTATAGGGCAGTTCATCCTGTCCAGCTGCTCCTCCTTTTCCTCCCAAGTTCTGTTGCAGTGTTCTTGTAGTCTGGTAGAGTGCTTTGGGTTACTGCAGGCATTTCCTACTGATGATGAAGCTCAGGTGCTTGAAGCTGCAGTTTTGTGTGATGAAATTTAGTCTAATGTTCCCCACTGTAACCTGGGATGTGCTGATGGAGTTCAAAAGCATTTCTGAATTTCATTGCACAGTGTGCACTTAGGGATTCCACTCTCAGTATGCTTTTAAATACTGCACATGGAATGGATTCTTACAGTTTGCTACTGTTCTGGAAGTGTTAATGGCATCTAAATGAATTGATGAGAGGGCAGTTGTATTTTGTGTTTCTTTCAAAGGTCTCACCCGTTGGTAAGTGGGAGGTTGGACTGCTTTATTTTGACTTTGCTTTCCAGTTCCAGTGTCCTTCTGAAAGTACAAAACTGTTTTGAGGACAAAATAATGGAATTTGCTATATAATGTAATAAAGGCAAAACAGATCTATGTAAACAATAGTAAGATAAGTTAATAAATACATTCGTGCCTGATTTTATCTCGTCTTTTCTTTTTCCCCAGGAGCCAGCAGGAGAAAGAGGATTGATAGTATTTGGTGCTGCTGACAGCTCAGAGATTCAGTCTGGCACTTCGGACTCAGGAAATTCAGCATGTCCTGGATGGATGATGCTGAATGACTGTGATCCTGTGCTGCCCTCCTCTGGCTCTGCTCTTCGAGGAGAAACCACTCAAACCTCTGATGCTGTGTCAGGTAAAGTGTGCAGAGGACATGAAGAGACTTCTGAGCTCTACATTTTGTCTGGAACTTAAATCTCAGCATTTGCTTAGCTCTGCTTCTAGCTTTTAACATGTCTTCATCTTCCAGGGTAAACAAATATGTAAACTTTGGCTGTTTTGACTTGTTCCCTTCTATTGGAACCTTTTCTTGGTGTGAATATCATTTTAGTGCTGTTTACAAACAAAAGCAAAAAATCTGTGGCTAGTGATTTTTTTTAAATGGGGTAACTTAATGGAATTTCATACTGGACTGAAGCAGTTTCAGCTTTTTACCTGTGCACTGCAGGCTTAAAATTAATATTTTATTCTGCTTATAAAGTTGAAAGTAATCAGTTGCTACTGAAATCAGTGCTCTGAAGTCTGCTGGTTTTACAGTGACTTTCTAGTATCTCACCAAAATGAGATACTTACGTTACACCTTAAGTGTTAATTTTTTAAACAGATCTACATGAATTTTGATGTGTCCATAGCATTGCCCATTAATGTTTCTGCTGAGGCAGTGTCAAATTGGTGCTGAAAGCAGAGCTGTACCACAGAGGTTGTGTTAAGACAGCACTAGTGCAGGTGTATGCAGTCAGGAGGCATTTTAGCCCCAGCATACTCTGCAGGATTGGGAATAGCTTGCTGAAGGATGTGCCTCTGGAAACTTGTAGCTGTGATATGTACACCTGTTGGAAATATCTGATCCTTTACTATTGGTGTGGAGGAATTCTGTTAATGTTCCCTTTTGGCTTACCTCTGCAATTCCTTAGCCGGGGATACACATATAAGCACTCCAGAAACACTCTTGGAGGGGAGTTGGGGGTGTTTTGTGTTCAAAGAACTGTTTCTGCTTAGCCCATGCATTGGGGTGTACTGACTGCTGCATGTGATGGTGTGGTGTGAGCAGTGCAGTGACTGTAGAACACACAAGATGCAGCTCGTTTGAAATATAGCAGATTTAATACTTGTTCAATTCAGGTTATTCCTGAATTACTCAGAATTTCTCTCTTTTACATCTGTCTTCTCAAATATAAGTGTCCTAGTGTGCTGGGAAATACTTTTGAGGAAAAAGGAATCCTAGTTGTTAGCATAGATTTGATTTTATTTTTCTCCTGTGGCTCCATTTGTGACAGTTGGAGGTTTTTTGCTGAATTTTTTTTTTTGGGGGTCAGTCTGGTAGATCACATGGGCTGGAAACCTTTTTGTAAATAACCATGTCAAGGAACAGCCTTTCTAAAGTTTCATTCCACACATTTTTATTTTGTTTTTTTTTTAGGGAGCTTTGTTCTTTTTTTCCAATGAACCTTGTTAGAGAAATAATGAAGGGGAAGTATCACTTTCACCTGAATACCCATCAGTGTTTCAGAACAACAGTAGCAGCTAAACAAATAGGCAAGATAGAGCCAGTTTATATTTGAAATACAAGTTGTTTGTTACAATAAATAATGAGATTACACCAGATTTTTTAATAATTACTTAGGCTATTAATATTTTTGAATCAGAGTTGTGAACGTTCTGTTTCTCTACAGTGTTTCAGAGTGGGGACAGTGTGGTCCATACTATGGAAGAGTCTGTAAACACAGTGCCATTAGAGTCTGAACCTAATACTGACAACATGGAAAACAGTTCTCCTGGTAAGAGTTCTTCCTTTTCAGCTGAGCTGAAAACGTGCTGATTTATCCATTCTGTGTATATGTGTATGTATATAGGGAGTTGTAACAGCTGGGTTATGTTGGCACAGGGATCAATGATGTACATACTGCTGCTGTATTAGATTCACAAGAAAATACTGTGTCTGTTTTTAGGGTCATAATGTGAGGTGGAGATACATATGTTATCCTAAAGAAAATAATACTGTGTTGAAAAAAAAGTTGTAAGAAAAAGCAACTTTCTTCACCATCACTTTGACTCTTCCCTTGTTTTTAGCATCAGTTTTGGATGATAAAGGTGAGCAAAGCAATGAGGAGGAGCAGAAGTCTATCAAGCCTACAAGTAAAGAGTTCAGGAAGACCTGGGGCTTCCGTAGGACCACGATTGCTAAGCGTGAGAGCGCGGGAGACGCTGATGTGGACTGCAGTGAGCAGCAGCCGCAGCAGCAGGGCCTGAGCCTGCGGCGGAGCGGGCGGCAGCCAAAGAGAACCGAGAGGGTGGAGGAGTTCCTCACCACCGTGAGGCGCAGGGGGAGGAGAACTGTGCCTGCCATTCTGGAAGATTCCAGTGAAGCAGCGTCCTGCCCGGCTACGGATGCTGAAACGGCTTCCGAAGGAAGTGTTGAGAGCACTCCAGATACAAAACCCGTCACTCGGAGGATTTGCACCAGGAGCTGTAAGGATCAGAAAAGCCCTAAAAGTAGGCGTGCAAAAGAGGAAGAAGAAGAAGAGGAGGAGGAGGAGGAGGAAGAGGAAGATGATACTTCTGATAGTGATAGCGATGGGTTAACACTAAAGGAACTGCAGAATCGCCTAAGAAAGAAACGTGTTGAACAGAAACCTGCACAGCTGGTGGTGAAGGATGCACAGAGCCACCCAAGGAAGAGGAATTCAGAGCAAGATCCTGCTAAAACAGGTGATGTCCCAGCTGAAAAACAGGCTGAGTCTGAGCTGTCTGTCAAACAGGAGCCTGAGACTGCAGACAGCACCGAGGTAGCAAGTCAGGTGGTTGTGACTGAGGAAGACACCGAAGATCTTCAGGCTCAGAAGGAGGAAACACCTGCCCTTGGTGTAAAGGAGGAAGAACCTGAAGAACAGCCCAAAAGCAAACCTGAGTCTGAGATTTATGACCCAAATGCTCTGTACTGTATTTGCCGTCAGCCTCACAACAACAGGTAGGCAAAGGGTTCAACTGGAGACAGGTGTGAGGAGTTAGAATTGTTCTCTGTGGAAAAATTCAGCCAAATGCTAACTTTGAGCATGTGTAAATGAGGTGTTGGGTTTGTTAAAGTTTGGGGCAGAGTTATAAAAGTACTTAAAAGAATAAACAAATACAGAAGCGACCAGTGAGGCAGAGTTGTGCCCTGGTGCTTCCTGAGGGTGCGTGAGTTATCTGTTGAGTGTTAATTGTCTGTTAATTTCACTGTCCTTGGTGGGTTTGTTTTGCAGGTTTATGATCTGTTGTGATAGATGTGAGGAATGGTTTCATGGTGACTGCGTGGGTATTTCTGAGGCTCGAGGGCGATTGTTGGAAAGGAATGGTGAGGACTATATCTGTCCAAACTGCACCATTCTCCAGGGGCAGGATGAGCCTGTGTCAGAACTAGACCAGCAGGAAGCTAAAGTGGAGCAAGGAAATGTGGATGGCACAGAATTCACAAGCATAGGAACAATTGAACAAAAATCAGTTGAGGACCAAGGAATCAAGGGTAGGATTGAAAAAGCTGCAAATCCAAGTGGGAAGAAGAAACTAAAGATATTTCAACCTGTAAGTATTTTGTTTCTTGTTTTTCATGTTTCACTGAGTACATTGAGACAATGACTTAGTTGTACAGCTGTAAATCTGACCTGGTTGTTTAAAGCTAAACATGAAGCTGAAGAGCTCACTAAATAATGCTGAGTGGCAGAGGTTTATCCATATTTCTGTCAGTACAGGAACTAAAACTGTTACTTTGAAGTGAAGGGGTTTAGAAATTTTATGTAGGTGTAAGGAAATGGTTTATGCTATTCTGCCTTCTCTAAATACTGTTTTGGAAGTCAAATAATCAGGTATTATTTTCAAAAAAAAAAACCAAACCAGAATTTTGGATTGGATTATACAAACTTTAAAGTCATCTCAAACAATTTTGGACATTTTCAGTGGCAGTGAAACTGAACATTGACAGGTGTCTGGAGTTGATTTCAACTGTACTTCCAATTAGTCTTTGCAGTTCTGTTTTTTGTCCTGATGCTGCTTTAGGTTATTAGTAAGTAGAGAATTCTTTTATACTGCCTTTTTAAACATAAAACCATGTATTTTAAATTACTACAAAATCTAAAAAGTTTGAATTTGGCAACAGCAAGTTCCATGCCCAGTTTGAAAGGCATAGAAGCTTCTTCAGCTCTATGTAGATGAATTAAAAAATCTTCATACTGCAGTGGTTGTCTTTGTCCTGCCTAAGCTACTGTAGTGATGCCAATGCCTTGAACATTTCCCTTTTCTGCTTACTATGCCTGGAAAAACAGGTTAAGTGTATTTGCTGTACAGCACATTTGTATTTGCAGTTATATAGAATGCCACAGTGATTTCTGTTTCTTTTTCTGTGTGAATTAATTCTTTCATGTCTAATCATGAAACTTTGAAATCATCCCTAGAACAAGTGTTGTAGGTTTGAGTGTAAGCATCTCTGGAAAAATCTCTCTTGTAGTACATTTTCTATCAAATGTTTCTGGAACATCCCCTCACTTTTAGTCCATTTAAGTATCAATGTCCAGAGCAGCACAATGAGATTAACATACAGATCAGAACTGTTTGAGCTTTATACAGCAATATTTACTATTTTAAGACAAATGTGTGTTTTCAAATACATTTGTACTTTGTGCACAAAAATATTTTTGGGAGTCCAGAGCTGTTGGCATTGGCTCTGCTGCTGTGTCACCAAGTGTCTTTGATATTTGTGTGCTGACAAGGTACTGGAAGGTGCTGACCATCTCTCATCCAGCGAGAGAAAACCATCTTATCATTCACTCCTTGCCTCTTGTGGAAGAACTGTTTATATGTTAGGTATTCTTTTGGTGTCTGCCAGGTGGTACCATGGTGTGAGAGAAGTGAGCAGTCAAGTCTGTGTGTGCCTTAGCCCACACTGCCCCTCATACCTCAGCTAAGATCCCTCTAAGCCTTGTGTAAAGCAGCATGGAATTTCCTTCCCATTCCAGGCGTAAAGATCATGCTGTTTCCCGTGAAATCACTCTGTTAGAGTGACTGAACAGTCTGACTACTCAGTTTATCTGTTCTCTTACACTAGAATTCCAAGCACATTGAAAAGCTCCTTCTTGTTGCTGTCCATAAGCACCTAGAGCTGCAGGGTTTTATTCCTGGGTAAAGCACCAAAAGTTGTCTAAGTACAGACATTAACACTGGAAGTTTTGTAATCAACTGAGTTAATGCCCTTAATTAGAAATGGCAGCTCAGTTAATCAGAAGTCTGAGGTTCTTCTTAGGGAACATGAATTGATAATTCTCTATCTTAACTTCTCAGTTAAGTGTTTACATGATGGGAAAGTATTCTAAAGCACAAACTTCTGGGAAAATTACCAAATCCAGGTTTTATCAGACTGCAGCAGATAATCCTGTCATACTGACATTTGGTTGGGGAAATGTGAGTCATGCTATGCAAAGCTTTATATAGCTGGAAATATTCCTGAAAAACTTAATTTTGGTGTTACAAATGGCAGTTTGCTGATGGAGTGGCTGTCTAGAACTGCAGGAATTCTGAGGTAGGTTGGTTGTATCCTGTTTTTAGGAGGAATTTAGAAGAGAGACCATAAGGATAATACCTACATTAGATATGTTGGAGCCTAAACAGCTTTCAGATCTTTCTAGGCCTTGACCTAAAGCATTCTGTTTTCAAGGAATGCTATTTTTCTGAACCTTAACATTTGTAGAGGAAATGCTTCATATGTAACACATCACTATAAATAGAGTAATTTTGAAGTAGAGGGAAGTACAGATTGCACATGCAAACTTTAAATGTGTAAGAAGGACGAGGCTATGGGAAAGTTGTCGGAGGGAATGGTTGTTTTTCTATACATTGGAGACTTCTAAAGTTAAAATCAGTAAATCTGGAGCAAGAATAATCTGCATGGCTGAGGGCAGAGCTGGTGGTGATGCAGCAATAAGCTGTGGTTTAGAGACCTTGCTCTGCAGAAACAAGGTGTGCATTATTAAGGAGATTTCTCAGACGATGTAGAGGATCATAAAAAATTTGTGTACTTAAGGGATTTGAAACTTTAGGAAACCACCCTCCTTTATTTGAGGGCTAGCAGCCCAGCCACTGGAAAGTCCAGCAGGTTCTGAAACTGGTGTGTTAGTTGGCATTGTTACTTTTGTGTGAGTTGTGTCTGTTTTGTCATGAGTGACAGAACAGCATTTTCACGCTGGCAGTAGACAGCCAGAGCTGCAGCCTGCACATGTGGTGTGTAAGCATTTCTCTGTTTTACAAAGGCTGTTCCCTGTTGTTTCCTCTTTGAACTCTGAACTCGCTCTGCTCCCTCTGTAGGTGGTCGAAGCTCCTGGTGCGTCCAAGTGTATCGGTCCTGGCTGCTTCAACTTGGCTCAGCCTGACTCAGTGTACTGCAGCAACGACTGCATCCTCAAACACGCTGCAGCCACCATGAAGATCCTGAGCTCTGGCAAAGATGCAAAACCAAAACCTAAGGAGAAGATCAAACCAAAACCTGACAAACCTGGAATGCCAAAATCTCAGCAGCAGGTAAGTTTGTGTTCATGATTCATAACAGTTGTCCTGAAGCTCAGTGGTTATTTTTGTGCTCTCCTTTGTGAGTTAAGTAAAATTGCCAAGTCCTGCATTGTAGAGCAGTTTTCTGTTGGTTTTTTTTTTTGCTATTCTCTTGTCTTTTTCTGTGGTAACAGCATTGTTTAGTTCTGCTAACAATGAAATGATTTCCTGTTACTTTTTAAAAAGTCTGAAGAATTGCCTCTAGATGGAGATAGTTTCTTGCAAATGGCTTCTAGATGGCAATGCACTTTGAAAAAAAATTAAATAATTCCAGATCAATTTACCTGTAGCAAAAGTATAAGCAGTGCGTCTTTTTTATTTAAATTTAAATTAATTTTACCTTTTTAATGTCCAAATTACTGGCTTTAGGTAGTAATTTGGAACTCTTGTAAGGTAATGTCACTACTTTGCTTTGGGAAGAACAAAGCTGAAAACAGCCTTCTCCTTTCCCTCTTGAAACCACTGCAGAGTGGTCAGAAGGTTTTCAGGCAACCTCTTGACTACTGATAAATACTCTTGTTTTGTTGTGGTTTCTTTACCATTCTCTTTTCCCGAAGTTACTCTGGGTATCACCTTTGCTTTATAGATTTGAATGTGAAATAACATCATTTCAAGTTATTGATAGGAGTTTACTGTAGCAGAAGTTTGTGTACATGTATGTGACTATATCTGTTTGCTTGTAAAATATAATGTATTTGATGCTTATTAGTAATTGAGCTTCTTTTAATTATACAGGCAGGTGCCAAACCTCTTTCAAACCAAAAGAGACAGCTCCCTGAGAAAAGAGAGGTGAATGTGAAGAAGACTGTTGTGACAACAGCCAAGACTGAGGCAAACACTCAACCTGTTGCTAGAGAGGCACCGGCAGAACCCGTCACACCGTCCTGGGCCAGTGATCATAATTACAATGCTGTAAAGCCTGAAAGGACTGCTGCCATTTCACCTGCACTGTTGTTCAAATGTATGTATGGCATAGGGATATTCCTGAGTAATCATTTATATTTTCTTTGAATACCCATCCATTCTTGGCTCTGCAAGGGAGTTTAGGATTTGGGGGTTTTTTTCCTTACTATGGCACCAAACTACTTTTCTGCACCTTCAAAGATTTGCACACAGATACACACAAATGGGAGACACTTGTAGAAGTTTGATTTGTATCATGTGACAGTTGTATGATAAGAGCCTGTGCATCTACCCATCTGATTTCTGGATGAAAACTACATGGTTAAGCTTTAAATTTTTCCCATCAAGACAATATCTGTTTCTAATGTAGAAGGTAAGTATTGCTACGTCTGTGTTGAGTTTTACAAGAAGGTTGTGCTATGTGCACTGTGAACCAGCAATTGCCTGTACTAATTTGAATTGTATTTTTGTGATTTAGATTTGGCACCTGTCTCTCAGGTCTTGCATTTTCAGTGCCTGGTGCCAAGAATGAAATCCTCCACGTGGTGTCCAACGATACTTGACACTCCTGCAAACAGCTTTTAGCTGTCAAGTATATTC